>NW_013953105.1:278354-279661 GCF_001266775.1 Austrofundulus limnaeus
CTGTCCTCATACATGTCCTGTACCAGTCTAACATACTTCTCTGTCAATCAATCATGTCCTCACACAGCAAAGACAGGAGGATATTAGAATTTAACTTGGTCCTGTGACACTAGATGAACAGGAGTTCTGAACTTGCATATTTTATGTATAAATATAATTTGAGTGCATGTGTTACGAGTACTTACTGATTCAGTAAAGTATTGATGAGAATGCGGATAAATGTTGACTTGCCCACATTCCTGGCCCCACATACGAGGATTACAGCACAGCCATCTATGTCTCCTGTCAAACGGACATGTTGCAGTTACTTCATGCAATGAACCACATGCAGCTGCTGGGAGCAAAGTAAGGAAGTAAAACTTTATTTATATAGCACCTATCAAGATAAAAATCACAAAGTGCTTCAACAGACAGAACAACATATACACAAAGCAAATTTAAACAAAAGCAGACGTTTTTAGTGGGCCTTTAAAAGAGGCCAGAGTCTGCTGATCTGAGAGTCAGAGGAAGYGAGGCCCAGAGTCTTGGAGCCACAAAAGAAAAGACCATGTCTCCTTTAGTTTTCTGTTCTGTATGGAGAACAATCAGCAGGTCTTGATCACAGGACCTCAAGGCCCTGATTGGGAGTGTAGCTAAACTGATGAAGCTGCAGGTCTTTTGCAGACAGGAGGATCTGTGTAAAGATCCACTTTAAGCTGCACAGAGCTTATGACAGAGTGGCAGGAAAAAGACATCACTTAAAGAAATAATCTTAAGTCATACTGGAGTTTACCAAAAGACATTGGAGACTGTGCAGAGGTCAGAGGAGAGTGAAACTGAACTTTTAGACCATTTAACACCACGTCTGATGCAAACCTAACGGCTGAGAACATCATCCCTACAGTGAAGCACGGAGGAGGCAACATCATGCTGTGGGGATGTTCATCAGCAGCAGGAAGTAGGTTAGAGATGAAGGAAAGACTGATGGGAAGATGAACCTGAGGAGACTTGGTGCTGTAGCTGCTGCAAAACAATCGTGCTTCCATCCAGTTGTAGAATGAATTTTTATTGAACTTTTCAAAATTCGCAAAAAATTAAATAAATAAAAATTCGAATCTAGACTGTTTCCATCTAGTTTCCCTCTCGATTGTTTGATGCAAATAAACGAGGCTACGCAACACGTGATTACGTCAGACGAGGCTACGCAACGCGTGATTACGTRAGACGAGGCTACGCAACYCGTGATTYCGTCAGACGAGGCTACGCAACACGTGATTACGTCAGACGAGGCTACGCAACGCGTGGTTATGTCAGACGAGGCTACGCAA
>NW_013953105.1:279761-282855 GCF_001266775.1 Austrofundulus limnaeus
GGCTAATCATCTCGAGACAATGGAACGATTTAACGGCTTAATGGCTAATTTAACGTTTCTTTCGTGAATTAAAGAGAGAAATATTCTCGTCTCTTCGTCAGTCTACACGTACCTGTTGTTGTTGTTCGCAGCCATGTTTTCGCGCGTTTATGGTAACATCCGGGACGAGGCAGGAAAGTGGAAACAGCTGAACGTCACGTGAGGTAAATATGCGCTACGTCAGAATTTATTCGGCAAARGTGTTTCCATCTCCCGTTTTGCGCATTAACAACTTTACGAATCATCCAAAAACCACCTCAGGCGAGTGTAAAAACTTTTTAGCAAATTGAGGATTTTTTTTCCAAATTTCGCTGTTTCCATCCGACTATTTTCGCATTTTTAATGCGACACTTCTAAATGCGCATCAAAAAGCCTTGATGGAAACATGGTTAATGTGGCTCAAAGGGGATTTTAAATCATGTATGTTCAGGTTTTCTGTTTTTATTCTTATTCGTTTCACAGTAAATAAACATATTTTGCATAATTATAATAGTAGTAATGTTGCGTAAATTAAAATGTAAATTAAATCATTTTTAATTCAGGGTTGTAAGAAAAAAAGCAGAATAAATGCTGCAGTGGCTGAACAGTTCTGCAGATTGTGTATAAGTGACACACAGACGCTGTGTGTTTTACAGCTCTGTGGACATAAGGACACGTCTGGGAGGAGAGTCAGAACTTCGCTGCTCACCTTTGCAAGCGTTCACCACCGTGTTCAGGGCATCTTTACAGCTGCTGGATGTTTTCAGGCCCTCAACCGTGCTGGCCAGAGGAATCATGCCCAGACCGTTCAGCGGTGTGTCCAGAACAGCTGACATGAATTCCCTCTATAAAGAACAAGTCAGAGTGAACTCTTTAAATCACCACATTACCAAGACAAAACTCCATGCCAACCGTCACTGATGTCCCCCGTCGCCATTCAGTAGTGACACAACCACTGGTTAGAGACTGGATAATGTACGTCTGATTTATTGCGTGTGAAAATTAGGACCATAACTCCAAGAGACTTTTTTAAGTCCTGAAATGTTACARYTGTACTAAATTTCATGATTCCAGATCCAAGCATGGGTTGGGGCTAATTTTTTTAAACAATTGTACAGGTTGCTGTGAAGGAAATAGGCCACGCCCCCCAAAAATTGACTACATTTCTGTAGTGGGGTGGATTAGGACTGACCATAGTTAATTGGGTGCAGATCAGCTGAAATGTGTGTTATTTAGAGCCAATCTGCACCCATTTCTCTATGGTTGATCCTAATCCACCCCACTACATGAATGCGTTCAAATTTTTGGAGGGTGTGGCCTAATTGTAGTTCACGCCGTTGACTTACGTTTGGRTCTGAATTCCACATATTTCAGCCCAACATATGTCAACGGCGTGATGTCTGACTTCACCGCACCGCCATGATCCTGTCTTTCATCAAAAAGTCTTTGTGCTTGAAAACAAGTGAGATCAAGTTCTGATCTGTGTTCTAACACAATTTGTTGCTGATTGGGTCAAGAGGGACAAAGATGGAGCTTTCCAAGCCAAAAAATGTCACTTCCTGTTGTCAGGGGGGCGGGGCTTTGATGATGTCTTATGACCACACGGTATGGTCGGGCATGCAATATAGATGACATGCCAAGTTTGGTATTTTAGTTTTTCTATGTGAAAGTTACAGCTTTGTGAAACTGTAATGGACGGACGGACAGATGGATGGAGAGCATTTCTAAGTCCCCTGCCTTGGCGATGTGGGACAACTAACTGATCAACATGTTTAAACACTGTGAAGAAGTCATGTTCTCAAGATGAGCCTGAAGGAAATGAGCCAACTTACCACAGGAGTGCTGAACAGTCCACTGAGCTCTGTGAAACTGGACAGGAAGTGGGTCAGGGACGTCTCCATGGGCTCCAGCAGAACGATGCTTGATGATGGTGTTACCTTTTTAAGCAATTTCTTCCGAGATGCTAAAAAAACAACAAAAKAAACAAACTTGAAACACTTATGACAAACAGCAGCAGTGATGAAATCTGCATTAAAACTCTCAGAGCTACAAACAGTGTTGGGCAGACATTTTGAAAAAATGAGGATTGTTGACCAAATATATTCAATGAGGAAGKCACACTTTAAAG
Source organism: Austrofundulus limnaeus (assembly GCF_001266775.1). Lineage (NCBI taxonomy): Eukaryota > Metazoa > Chordata > Actinopteri > Cyprinodontiformes > Rivulidae > Austrofundulus > Austrofundulus limnaeus. The sequence goes on from NW_013953105.1 coordinate 281,908, forward strand.
CAACACAAAGAACAGCAAGCACATCCACATTTATACAGATAAAACCAGGCAATTATGCTCAGTAGTGCTGAAGTTTACCAGTTCGTACCAAAAACTCTTTTTATTTTTGTTATATGAATTTTCTGCAGAGGTTTATATTAACTAAGTACACTTACTTTGTTACAGTCATTAAGTAGTTTGAGGATTTGTAATTTTACCAACTATTTTTTAAACAGCTACTTTTACGTTGATACATTTTAAAGCTAAAAATGATACTTTTACTTCTTTACTTTAAAATGTAACACCTAGTTACTCGTTACAAAATTAAATATGTTTGAACTCATCATGAAAGAAGTTCCTGCTATAAAAAAAATGAAGTGTTGAATTTACTCAAAGTCGTGTCAGCTGGCTCCACTAAGACTAGATGAGTAAACTGAGCAATGAATAAACACATCGCTCAATTTACTCAACCTGGCTCAGTGGAACCAGTTTGGTTCAGTAAATTTAACAGTTTTTTCTTAGTGTGTGTAAAAGTACTTCTACTTTTCAAATCTTTGTGAACAGTTTTATGACTTTTACTTGAGTAGTTTTCTCATCAGTGAGATTTCTTTTTACCAAAGTCATTTTCTGTTCATTATTTTTTTCAAGTACTTTAGACCTCTGACTTTCTGAATACTAACATACTGGTTTAAATAGTCTGAACCACCAGTGAACAGTTTCCAGTGGGACATTTGTCCTCACAGCACCACTACGTACATTAGCAAGCTAATGCTATTGTTGGAGTAACTGGCAGCAGGTGATGATCCCATTGTTTATTGACTGACGTTAAAAAAACTCTCCTGTTTTTGCCATTGCTGAATGTAGTACACACCTCTTCAGTGATGTGCACGAATAGTAGGGCTGTGTATTGGCAAGAATATGGCGATACGATACATATCATAACAGAGGGGTCACGATACGATATATCCC
>NW_013953105.1:283314-284337 GCF_001266775.1 Austrofundulus limnaeus
AAAATGAACGGCTGGCAGGAAAGTTGACATTTTAAACCTTAATAAAAAAATCGATACAGGGCTTTAGAATATCGATACAGTATCGGGAAATGAAATATCGAGATATTTCAGTGTATCGATATTTTCTTACACCCCTAACGAATAGATTTCATGCGTGACGTTAATATGGAAACGTTAATGTGCTTCTATTGTGAAAAGCTTGGGGGGCTTCTGGGGGAAGTGGTGTTTGTATCGGGGTTGAGTTGACGGGTGCACAGAGGTTGAGTCAACCTGTTTTTTATTAAATAAAACAAAAGACCTGATAATGATCTTTGATCAACCATCCTCCTTCACAACTGTAATAAAATGTGTGACTGCTGTCTACAACCAGGCAGAGAAGAAAAGACGTAGAGGGAAACAGAGACACACACAGACGTACAGTGAAAGAAAACAGCCAAAGTGTCTCGTCTGCATGGTTCCTACAATTTAAAGTAAGTTTAATTTAAGACTTTTTTAATGCCAGCTGAAATTAAATTTAAGACCAATTTCATAATAAACACAAATGACAAAAAAATAAAACTGTGGCAGAAACTCATGAATCAAAGTATTTTTGGTTGAAGTATTCAAATATTGTTAATAAACCAATTGCTTTTATCCATATCGAACAGATTTTTCATCAAACATAAAAACATTCTTAGCAGTCAGTTTAACGACCCAAAGTTTGTGGTTTTAGGACCCACGGTGGGGTATTAACCCCAATTTCCTGTAGATGAAACCTTGAAGTGRCMGTGACATCAAGTTTTTGTAAGAAAAGTTAATGCATTTTTGGYAAGACAACATTATTAAACATATTACAAAACAAATTGCACGTTGCTCAGATGAAGTTGTTGAGATATTTGCATGTGAAATAACAGGAAGTGATGTCAAAGGGGAATGTCTGCATGGAAATATTTTAAAAAATAAATGTTACCAATTATTTTAGTATTAGCCTTTGCGCTAGCGCTGACTCTATATTGCCTTATATGTATTAGCTCGGTGCTAGTG
>NW_013953105.1:285988-288354 GCF_001266775.1 Austrofundulus limnaeus
GAGATATTTGCATGTGAAATAACAGGAAGTGATGTCAAAGGGGAATGTCTGCATGGAAATATTTTAAAAAATAAATGTTACCAATTATTTTAGTATTAGCCTTTGCGCTAGCGCTGACTCTATATTGCCTTATATGTATTAGCTCGGTGCTAGTGCGACAAACNGCCGACAAATTCGACCTTCGGAGGACCCGTCCTGTTGTTTTGGACACAGCCTATATCTCTGTCCAATCAGAGCAGGTATTGTGTAGTTGGTGCTTTTAATCAGTTTTCAGTTCAGTTAATTAAATCCAAGTCTATGGAAGAGTCACAAAATGTCACCAAAATCACTCTGTCCCTCTAAAATCATTCAGAAAATCGAATCGTATCGTTCGCTGAATATCGTGATATCGTATCATGAGCAGAACATCGAATAGTGTATCGTATCGTGAGATTAGCATATCGCTACAGCCCTGTTCTGAACCCATTCCTGGGATCTCCAGCCTACCTCAACAACTCTAGAGCTTTATTTTGACTCCTGTTCTCCTCTGACAGACACACGTCCAGGTCTAAAAATCACAAACGTAGCCCTCTGTTTGCAAACACTCAGAATCCTGAGATGCTCCGTTAGCGCAGCCCAGTGAGACACTTTGATCAGACTGAAGGGCAGCAGCAGGTGAACTCAGAAGAACAGGATACCTGAGTGCAGGTGGGCCTGAAGGATCCGTGACGCGTCTGTTCTGTCATCTCTGTCGTAATGAGAGGTTTCCATGGATCTGATGGTGAGTGGACAGTGAGACGCTGGTGAGAAGAGGGGGTAGGACTTCTGGCCCTCTTCAATAGTGAACCCCATGACCTCCACACGACCGTAGAGACACGTCAGGATGCACTTTCCCCGAAAACACAGAGTCTGTAAAAGAACAGTGCAGAGATGAGTCAGAAGCTAAAGCAGCTGTAGCTTCAGGTGACAGAAACACACCTGGTTCTTCTGCAGGACCAGCACTGCGTGGTTCCGCCGATCATCTCTCTGCGCACAGTGATGAAGAGCCTCTCCCTCCACTCGTTCTCCCAGAACATCCTGCATTTCACCCGACGGCTCGGCACTGTCCATCCGAACCGACTGGGAATACTGCTTCCAGTCCTGGAGGTCCTCTCCAGGACCAGGAGGAGGATTTGGGGTAAACGTCGAGCCTCCGTTGGTGTGAGAGTACGACTTCTTACTCTCAGATTCAGGAGAGGTTTGTTTAGGCGCAGACACTGGCTTTGCTTTCTTTTTTAACCTTTTGACAGAGCGTTTTTTCTTCACAGACACCTGGTGCTCCCTCACCACCTGGACCGGGACAGGACTGGAGCTGAGGTCGGAGGATTTGACAGTGGCTCTGCAGCGTTTGCCCCTCACATCTTTCCATTTCTGAGATTTCCCTGGATCCTGCAGGTGTTTGTTCACCTTCATGACGCTGTKATTCAGGAGCAGAGATTAGCAAAAAGTAGTACACTTGAAGCTCATTTTAATACTTCAGCATAACTTTAAGTATGTCAAGTATGCTAGGCACCATGTACTTGTAGCGTACTAGAAAGTATACTGATTTAATACTTGTTCGTACCAAATGGGGACTTTTTTGTTAATAAAAGTATACTTTAAGTACTGTTATGATGTATTTTGTTGGTTTATAAACTTATAAAWGTGCTTACAAAAAGAAGTATACTTAAAGTACATGTCATTAAATATACTAAAATATATAAAATTGTATTTCCCTATGTGTACTTTTATTTGCCATTGTTTACCATTGATATAAGTACACTAGTAGTTTACTAACAAGTATACTTCTAGGATTAAACTGGCCCACAATTAGTTTATGAAAGCATACTTAGAAGTATACTGAAAGTAATCTACACAAAACGCGAACTGGAAGTATACTCTTTTACTTTTAGTTTAAATTAGTATCGGATACTTGCATATACTACTTTTTGCTAAGGCGTTTTTTTTTAAATAAACAACTTACGAACCTATATCTCTTAAAAATCAGCTGTAAACCAGTTAAATTAAACAAGTTAAACACATTAAGACGTAAATAAAGAAGTGTTTAAATGTTTGTTACTAAGCATCAGGACAACAATGCACCGATATTTACCTTCTCGTGTCTAACGTGCTGCGAAAACTAGCATGAGCTAATAGCTAAGTTAGCTAAACCAGTAAAAATAAAACTTACCTGCCAATAATTCAGTAAAAAATCACAAAGCTGTAGTTATCAACTCCCTGCGGCTTCATCGGCTGGATAACCTTTAATTCATCAGGTCAATTAAAGGAAGCAACTGGACTTGTGCTTTGAAGGAGAGCTAGCAGACTAGCATGAGCGTGAAACACACACAGCCGCTAACCGGAAAGGC
>NW_013953105.1:292723-293667 GCF_001266775.1 Austrofundulus limnaeus
TCCTATAGGAAGACTTTTATAATATACAGTATATACCGGGCAGTACTTTCACATGACAATCGTGTATTATATAAATTGTATACTATATCCATAAAATACATACATATATTGTGTTTTTCTTAGATAAATACAAAGAATATCAGTGGATTGGACTAAATGACAGAACCATTGAGGGAGACTTCCACTGGTCTGATGGAAACCCTCTGGTGAGTTTTATTAATAATTGTTTCGACATTATACATCTGAACTCTTTTAACTATTTCATATTTTAATTTGATTTAATTTTGAATTTATTTTAAATTTCGGTTTTAAAAAAGTGTACTAAAACATAAAAATGCTGAATTTCGCTTTTTCTCTTGGCCGTTTTAACCTACCCAACTCTCCCAAAGCTTTACGAGAACTGGAACAAAGCTCAGCCTGACAGCTACTTCCTGTCGGGGGAGGACTGCGCAGTGATGGTTTGGCACGACGGTGGCCAATGGAGCGATGTCCCGTGCAACTACCACCTGTCTTACACCTGCAAGAAGGGCGTCAGTGAGTTTTCCTTTGCTTAAACATTTCTACTATCTTAATTTGTGAGGTTGTATTTTCAAATGGAAGAGACTAAGTTGTGTTTCTAACAGCCTCCTGTGGAGAGCCCCCTCGGGTTCTCCATGCTCAGGTGTACGGGAAGAAGCGGCTGCGTTATGAAACCAACAGCAGAGTGAGGTACTACTGCGAGGAGGGCTTTGTGCAGAAACTCAATCCTGTTATTAAATGCCTGCCTGGTGGCAAGTGGGAGGAGCCTCTGACCATCTGCATGCCAAGTACGTAGTTCACTCCAGGATATAACATTTATTCTTACAGAAACACACATCTTCAACAATCTAAGAAATCAAAAAGGATTTTCAGTTAAAAATTTTTTTTAAAAAGTGTGAGATTAACATGTTGGTCTGGTACCAGCT
>NW_013953105.1:294667-295386 GCF_001266775.1 Austrofundulus limnaeus
AGATTGTGGAAGTGGAGGTGTGGGTCTGAAAGCCAGGCGAGTCCCCTGGAACTGCTTCAGCCACCGCTCCTCTTCTTCCACCATGAGCTCGGCTGGGGCTGCGGCAGCAGGTGAGTCCAATACAGAGGGGTGGGGAGGGTGGGATCCAGGAGACTCGAAGGACTTGGGCAGACCCGGGAACACAGGAACAGGAAACTTGCAGACAGGAGCTGAGACAAGAACTGATGACTCTGGAGCACAGACTGGAACTGGGGACTCTGGAGCACAGACTGGAACTGGGGACTTGGTGGCAGGACCCAATGAAGCTGAAGGAGGTAAAAAAGGTTTAGGAAGGGACCAGGCTTGTACAGAAAACTTAGGACCAGATGGACCATCCACAAGATCATAGTAAGGGTCATAGTCAAAATCATAATCAGAGTGATAATCGTCCTCTGAGCCCCAATCAGAGTCACAATCTGAGTACTCCGGGTCCGACCACTCAGAGGGTGCAGGTTGAAGATCTCCCACCTGGAAGATGGTCTGTGGATGGTGAGCCTCTTCAAGCTTTAATAACTTCTTAACATAATATTCACAACGATTAATCTGCCCGCTGGGTTCAATGGTTAACTGGCTCATATTGAGAAAAAGAGAAAAAAAAAATAATATAACCAGCTAACTCCTCTGGTGTGGACGTGAAACTCTGAGTGGCCTGATTATCTGTAATGGTTGGGCTTTTTGAG
>NW_013953106.1:0-61379 GCF_001266775.1 Austrofundulus limnaeus
GTGGAGGGGATGGGAGGGCAGCAGCTGGACCCAACCGTCAATGTCACCCTTGTTAGCCAACTTCATCAATGTCAGTCGCTGGCGTTTGGATTTATTTCACTCTGTGGTCTGCAAACCTCTGCGTTTCTGCTGCAAACTGTTCTGCTTTTACCTCTAAAGGTAACAGCAGCGTGTGTGAATGTGACACCTAACTTAARGCACGCTAACCCAGCATGCACAAAAAGTCATAAATATGTGCTAAAAGCAAATAAATGGAAACTGGTAGAGAATGCACATGGCCTTCCAACTTRTGTGCAACAATTTGCACCTATCATAGCTTGAATTGTTTTTGATGACGCTCAGCTACTACAACAGTAAAATTCATTTTACTATAAATGCTCACTGGTTTTTATGGAGGTGTGCAATAAAATTTTAAGACATTTTGAATTGATCACAAAAAAATAAAGTAAATATTCACACAACAAACCTACAGATATTGTTTCTTGCATGTTTTTAATAAGTAAAAATAGTTCAGTTTTGGGTTTGATGTAAAGTATAAAAACTAGATAATTTGCATTTCCTGCAAAAATTAGATGTGAATACTAAAAGCTGAATGTTTTTTTCCCTGAAAGCTGCTAAGAAGCTGAAAAGGTTTAATAACAAAACTGGTATTTTTATTTATTTTATCGTTATTTAACCAGGCAAATCCCATTGAGAGCACAGATCTATTTTGCAAGGGRGGCCTGGGCCTGATATTTTTGGTTTGTGAGTTAAATTTAAACAGCTGARTTCTGCTGAAAGTAGGAAACAAAAGTAGACGAAGAAACAAATTGAAATTAGCAGATGTCAACAGAGAATAAAATAAAAARAAAATGAGTACAAAAATGTTGCATTTTCTTGTAACAGCTAAAGCAGCCAAAATTTGCAGAAAAATAGCTAAGAAGTGAGAAGCTGAAACAAGCATGAAGATGCAGAATAACCACATTTGCTAAATTAAGCAGTGACACTGAAATTAGCACAAAAAGGTGAATTTAGCTGAAAAAGCTAAAATTATCTGAACACATAGCTAAAAAGCATAAAACTACCAAAACTAGCAGAAATAACCTAAAAGAAGCATAAAACCTTAAATTAGCAGATAGAAGCTGAAATTTTTTAATTAACAGAAAAATAGTTGAGAAACACACAAAAAAGCTAAAATTACCAAAAGGCAGAACAAAAGGTGAAAAGTGCAGTGACATTTTCTAAACATTTTGAATGGTTTTAAGGATGTTGAAGCAGCTGCATTAATTTCAATGAGAAAAAAAAATAGCCAAAAAAAGACAATTAGCTAAAAAAGTATAGATTGCTGAAACACCAAAGGTCTTGGTTCCTGTGGCATAAATGAGCTAAATGTTTTGATACATGATTTGTTGAAAAAGCACAAAAGTTGTAGAATGAGATGCTGAAAAAGTATTGAAGAAAAATGGATCATTCATTCAGCTGTTTAATTTTTCCAAATTATAATAATAATAATAAAAACAATTGTTGCTAGAATCATAAAATGCCACTCAGATCATTAAAAACCAAAAAAAAAAAGAGTTCAGATGAGGATTTTGGCGCCCTTCTCACCTCCCCTTCCTCAGCCCAGCGGCGACATAAATAATGACTGGKAGCTGAAATGGGACTTTGTGACTTTAAGATGCGACTGGGAGAGATGTGGTCTATCTATTGTTGATGAGACAAAAGCGCGAGTCAGATTCATATAGGAGTGGCGGGGAATAACTCCTCATATCCTCATATCACAGTCACAAAGCCATCCAGCTAAAACCTCAATATCCACTCGCACTTCTTTCTGGACATGGGTGAGTGCACCGAATTTTTAATAACTCTTATCATTTCTTATTAATGTGATTTGAAAAGCGTGGATTTCAATAACTTGCACACTTTTAATATCTTTTTTATTTATTTTTTTGTCCTTTTAGATGTGTTGCCCTCATGCACCGCTGCAAACTAATTACGTGTTTTCATTTTCATGCACTTTTTTTATTCCCAAATACTTTACTGATTTGATTTATTTTCACCTTTTATCTCAATGTGTGCCAGAACTCAGGATCACTTTGACGACTTGATGGACAWCCTCACAAGAACTCAGCCAGGCTTTGCTTTTTAAGTGCAGGAATAAGTTCTTGCCATCTTTAATAACTTCTTCAAGTTTATTAAGCTGAGAGTGACGGGCAATAACCGAGGCCATGCGAGGTCACGCATGTGAACGGGGTCAGATACTCCCACATGTGTCACGGGGAGAAATGAGAAACATTTCCATGAGGACTGGGGACCCTAACGACTTCTGCCAACACCTCCCCTCTTTCTCTCTCTCACACTCTCTCTCTTTTTCCTCACTAACAAACAACTTGTGTGTTCACTTTTCATGTGTTTTTTTTTTTTTTTTGAAGCAGCTCCGTTTAGTTTGTGGTAGTTTGAGTTTATGAATTCCGATGGAAGCTGGATCCAGCACCGCAGCAGCTCACGCGTGGGCGACGGAGAAGACTATTATGTTTTGTTTTGGTTTTGTACAGAGAGAGGTGGGCTAGCACTCTGTTTCTATTTATACTTAAGAAGCAGTAGATTTAAGTGACAGCCTCTCTGCTTTCAGTAACTACAGGTGGGATTCTTCTGCACCCCTGCAAACATCTGCATCAACAAAACAAATTTAGCATGAGATTGTTGTTGTTGTGAAGATATTTAAATGACCCCCCCCCCTTTTTTTCTGCTCATTATGCTTCCCACCCACCCTTTGAACACTTGAACCCAGCCCCCACCCAGCACTGACACTGGTACCAGCCTCAGCCCGACGGTGTCGAGGTGGTTCCTGGTGACCGCCACGTACCACAATGTGTACATGTGTGTAGTCTTTGTTTGTTTGACATCACTGCCCTTTGTTCCTCCCCGATCGCGGCCGACACAATGGATATTGTATCCTGGGCTCACAGAGAGGTTCTTTCTCCGGGGGGGGTCAGAGTTTCTCCACCATATCCTGGGTGACATGGTGACGCCCGCGGAACGAAGGGGGCCGGGCCAGATTTAGCGAGGACGGAGCTGTGGTTCGCTGGCACAGATGAAATCAGCACAGAGAGCGCAGCTGTGTTGTACTGTAACAGCTTTCGCAGACAACCYCCGTACATCACGGGGACCGTTCTCGTTGGGGAGTACAGCGTCAGGGGCTGCAGATGTTTCCGGTCAGGCAGCCTTGGCTTTGCAAAGCCTTAGGTGCTTCCTTTTTTTTRTCCTCCCATTTCTGGCAATGCATTTATTAACACCTGGGAGATCTGCTGCCCGCTTCTACCCGGCTGCTTGACCTGGAAGACGTGTCAGTGATTGGGGTGAAGTGGCTGCTTTACGTTGGACGCTGCTTAAACTCTTGTTTGGCACAACTGCTGCTTTAATTCTTCTCTTGCTCTCTTTTTTTGTTGCTTTCTTGCCTGTTGGTGGTGGTGGGTTTACGTGTTCATGGATTTGCAGGCAGAGCAAGGCCTTTTCCATCACTCCCCAGCAGGGTGAAGGAGTCCCCCCCCCCCCACCCCACCCTTTTTACGACCACCGTGGCATTGATGTGTTGTGTGGTTATATGTGCGGTGTGTGCCGCCTGTGTGCTGATATATTATGCRCCCTCAGGTTGTTATGATTGCTGTATCCGGTGCATTGGGGCAGTGCCCTACCCCTCCCTGGTGGCCACCTTGCTGTGCTATGCCGGCACGGCGTTGTTTTGTGGCTGCGGGCACGAAGCGCTGGCCCAGACTGAAGTCCTCGTCGAGACTTACTTTGCCCGCAACGCTCAGGACTATGTGGTCTTGGCCTCTTTGTAAGTGACGCCTCGGTCAGTGCCGCAGTTTGACCCTGATTGCGCTAACCCCTGACTTGACCTCTTCCTGTACCTCTCCCCAGTATCAAATACTTCCAGTACGTGATCTACGGCCTGGCMTCCTTTTTCTTCCTCTATGGTATCCTGCTGCTGGCGGAGGGTTTCTACACCACAAGTGCCGTCAAGCAGACATTRGGCGAGTTCAGGAGCACCCATTGTGGCCGCTGCGTCAGCCTGACGGTGAGATAATACAAGACGAGACGTTTGGCTCCTTAGACGGATGAAACATTCTTTGGTTGTTTAATTTCTTCTCCCTAGAATCATGAATTATGCTTGATAGCTAATTTAACAACACCACATTCATCACAGTGACACCTGAACGCCAGGGCAACAGATCCATAACCTTCTTGTTTCAACAGTTCATCATAGTGACGTACATCCTGGCCTTCATCTGGCTCGGGGTGTTCGCCTTCACCGCCATCCCCGTCTTCTTCCTTTTCAACATGGAGCAGACCTGTCACGACATCAATATCCTGGCTGAGACCACCCCCAGCATCAATCAGCACAGCTGGATTTGCATGGACGCCAGGCAGTTCGGTGGGTTGCCTCCCCGTAACGGTCGACCGCGCGACTCCCTGATGAGCATGTTAATGTGTCCTTGACGGAGACCAACTAATCAATGGGGAGCGGCGGCAAGACGGATGTTTAAATTAGCTCCGAAACAATACAGATAATCCCTCACTGCTGGTGTGCCGCATGCAAACGGGAGCTTCACATGCGTCATAGCTTGTCATGATGCAGCACCAGCTGGGGCAGCTCTTACTTACGTCATGTCTTCATTTCAGGGCTGCTTCCRTGGAATGCAATGCCGGGCAAGTCCTGTGGAACGACCTTGGCAGCTATTTGCAAAACCAGCGAAGTGAGTAAATCAAACGATGATTTCTTTACATTATAATAAAATCCCTGGATGTCCTACAAGAGATGAGTCACGTATTTGAAAACACACCAAACTAACTGTGTTGATTGTGTCACATAGTTCCATCTCACCTACGACCTGTACATAGCAGCCTTCGCTGGGGCTGGGGTCACTCTCTTGGCTCTGGTAGGAAATTGCTTCATTACTTTGCATGATTTCTTATCTTTTAAACTTCCTGGTGGGAATTAATTGAATAAAAGCAGAAAAAAAGCATTGAGCTCTGTGTTCACTAAAGCTGTTTTTGACCAAAGAAATGTCAACGTGTGGTTTATGAATGAAAACTGTTCTATGGAAAGCTTATAAAGAAATATCATTTTATCTATATAACATGTTGCCTTCAGGACCAGAGCTCTCTGGCAAAAGAGATCACTGTCTCACTCTCATTCTTTATTCTTTCACTCTTCTTCACTGTATAACTTGTTACCACMGTCCCATTATTTATCACCAAATTAACATTTGATGTCTCACTCTTCATTACTCTCCATTCACACCATCTCTCTATCATTATTTCACTCTTCTTCACTATATAACTCACTGTCTCACTACTCATTACTCATACTGTTGTAGGTATCACTCTTGATTTCATTCTTCTTCACTATATAAATCCTTATCACTGTCTCAGTCTTCATCACTCTYTTCACATTCTCACTGTTCATTGTTATTTCTCTCTTCATTACTTTCTAAGTTTTTAATCACTCTTTCACACTTCATTATTGTCTCACTCTGAATTATTCACAAAGCTAGTCCCCATCAACCCAGTGAGATGCTATTTTTTGCATACCAACGGTTTGAAACACCATTGGTGTATACGTAGAACTGCAATTTTAATATTGTCTCGTGTTTCTGCTCTACCTCTGCAGTTCCTGTACCTGGCAGCCACCACCTATAACTACGCCATCCTGCGATTCCTGGGACGAAAGGGAATTCGCTAAGTGCAACACATCCGTCTGCACATTCGACTCTAGATTTCATATCTCCCTCTTCAAACAGCTACTTTTGATCCTGGATCATCTGCTGCACCATTGTTTTTCCTTCCCCCTTGACAAATAACAGGAAAATGTTTCTCTTCTTCACTGTGATGCACCAACAACAAACCGACCCGCTCCACAAGTCCTCCTAAGATAATTCTCTTTAGTCTTCTTTTTTTGTTTGTTTGTTTTTGTTGGTTTTTTTGCAGGGTGAACCTCTCAGTTTAATTCTCCCTGTGAAGCCTCACTGGTGCTGACTGTGATGTATAACGTTTTCTGTGAATAATTAAGAGAAACGACAGCTTGCTTTGCAACTCCTAACTGTGTGCAGACTATTCAGTGTTTACTGATGCACATGTTGGAGCTGAATAGGATCACATGCTGCTGCCTCATTATCGCCACTGTGCATGTCAACAACGCGAGGCTGGAGTAAGTGAAACCAAATGTACCAGAGTTTCCCCCTTTAAGCTTTTCGGCTTCACAATGAATTTGCCGCTCATTCACTCACAATCCATTTTGGCTTTGCTTAAATGTCACCACACAGGCTGGTGTTCATAGCTCCTACCTAAAGAAGTTTCAGTAACTGCTCTGTAGTTGACTAGTCTTGTGTGTTTTCATTTGTAATTAAGGCTAATTAAARCCTTTTGAATCTTAAGCATTTACTTGTAATTTTATTTTAACCATATACATGTTGCAATAAAAGTTGTACTTGCTGATTGTGAAGTGATTCATTTTGGCAACAGGGGTAATTACTGCTGCCAAGGTTTTTAATTACACAATTCTTAAACATGAGATTATACAGTATGTCCTCATTTCCAGAGAAAGAAATWGTTAGAAAAGAAAATACACACACAGGATACAGAGCACGGGCAGTGCAGATCCTCAGACAGCACATTATTCACCGTGAGCTTTGAGACACGTTCGTCCCCAGTAGTATTCAAACATTAACAGCTTTCTGGAAGCAGTCGTTACAATGGATCACTTTGTCATGCAAGAATATGAGGGTCAGCAAATCTCCAAGGGCCTTGGCGCAAACGCCACACTGCAAAATATACACAACATTAGCATTAGGCAAAGGCAGGAGTTACCAGCTTCAATTGTATATTTAAAAATCAGATGTGTTTCGCAATGAGGAGGAAAGTCAAACCTGAAGGCACTCTGGATGTAGGGTCACAGGCGGTTCGTTCAGGATGAGCTTGATGTCTCCATCAATGATTTGATTGCAGAAAGAGCAGCCCAAATTGCCATAACRGAGGTAAAAGTTTGAAAAGATTATTACATTTGGATCAGCTTAGTTGTTTCTATTTTGTACTAGTGTGCTGCTGTTACACATGGTGTGTTTTGACTGTGTTGTGTGGGCGAATTTGTAGAAGCCAAACACAACAAAAGTCCCAGGACACCCTTTTATTTCATAAACAAAAGGGAAAATGAACTAACTAAATACCCCTAAATACCTACTAAAAGTAGTAGCTTTTAATGACATGGCCGCCATCGTTGAAACCGCCATATTGGATCAAAGTCATTTTTTTTCCAATGGGAAGGTGGTCTTGTAGACATCAGAGAAGACCAGAATTGTATCAGAAATTAATTGCCACAATTAGATTTGTAATAAATCTTGTGGTTCAAAAGTTATCAACACGAAAAGTTTCAACAAGAACTGGGAACTGTTATTTGATATGATCGTCACAGTGTGTGTTCAGCACCACGGACAGCACATTGAACACATCGAATAAAAGATCTGTTGTTGTTGCAACTTTCTGTGTCGAAAACTTTGAAACCACAAAAAATATTGCAAATCTGATTGTGGCAATTAATTTATGACACAATTCTGGTCTTTWTTAATATGCTACATGACCCGCCCTCTGGTTGGAAGAAATTGACTTTGATCCAATATMGTAGTTTACAAGATGGCGGCAAGATAGATGCCCCTGTCCACTAATTGCTGGGCTATTCAGATGTTTCATTTTCCTTTATGTTCCTGAAAGAAATAAATGTCCTGAGACATTTGCCTTTCCTTGTACATTTTTGAAATACAAAATCTATAAAATTGAGAACACTTGAAATGTTTTAGAGCAGTTGTGAAATTTTACACAAAAATAATCAAAAACGAAACTCAATACATTAAAATATTTCTTTGATGTTTAAGCACTTCCCATACTGATAAAATCTGTTTTTATTTAATGTTCATTAATTCTTAAAGCCTTCATTTGGACTATGACCTCTGGCATCTGTTAGGGGTGCTGCAGCCACTGTCACGCCCTTACTTCTCACAGCCTTGTTTTATATGACAAAGTAATCGGATTTTAGAAATGCGTCATATTATAAACCTACCTGGAACGATTCTGAGTCTGTGTAGAGATTAACTTTTCTTCTGGTTTCTGAAACCTGGCTTCAGAACTTCAACACAAACAAACAATAAGATGATCATATAAAAGAAAACAAATCTTGCTATTTTTTTTACTCACATTTTGGTATTGTCATCCTGCTGTTTTTGCTTTTCTGGGACAGTTTGCTGTGAATCTTCAGGTTTAGGAGCAGGTTTGTTGCTTTGAGGTTCAACATCTAAAGCCTCTGTCAGATCGATGGCTCTAAAATCTGAAATATCCTGAACAGCTTCAGCATCTAGCGCAGGTACGACAACCTCTTTGATAGGCAGCACTGCCACATCTACTTGGTGCTTTGGTTTGACACTTTGTTCTGGAGCAGATTTAACCTCCTGAGTCCTGGTCTCTGAAACTGGCTCGGCGTGGGGAAGGCCTGCAGAGTCTAAATCTCGCTCTGCGGACTTGACAACAGCGTCAGCAGGAGGCGACTCAGACAGAGTGTCAGAAACTGGCTGCACGTCTTGAGATGCTGGGGCCTCGTCTCCTGAGGGGGTTTTCTCGGCAGGCTGAGCAGGAGAGTCGCTCAAAGGTTCAACCTGCAGGTCAGAATCTGCTCCAGTGTAGATGGCTGTTTCAGGCACAGACTCCACCATGATCTTCGCAGCCAGGACCACCGCGTTGTCCTTTGTCTCCGTCGGAAGACTTTTCTTTTCACCATCATTCACAGTTTGAATGGATACTGTTTGATTTTCAGTTTCCAAATTGGTAGCTCTTGCTGGCTCTGTTTGGGTTGCAACGATCTCCGGAGGCTTCAGTTGGACTTTAGCAGCGCCTGAACTACCAGATGTGGCCCCCCTAGCAAAGGCCTCTGGAACCCAGTTTTCCATTTTAGCATCAGATGGAGCCTTGAACTCGTTGTTATCTATATTTGATGGGTCGGGAGGAGCAGCAGCGTGTTCTTTCTTATCATCTGCAACTGCAAGAGTTTCCTTGGCAGGTGTTGTCTCTGCTGGCTCTGCGGGAGCTGCTGCGTCCAGATTCTGCTTTACTGCAGTAGCTGGTTGGGTTTCTTCTTTATTATCTGCAGAGAGCTCATCAGCTTTCTTCTTGTTATCCACATTAGGCTTGTCTATTGGTGCACTGGCTTCTGCCTTCTTGTTCTCTTTAAACACTTTGTCTGCTTGTGTTTTACCATTTTCAATCAGCTGTTCTGTGGGGGATTGGAGCCTGTAAAAAAGGGAATGTTTATTCCCAATTATTCAAAAAGAAATGTTGCCAAACAGTTACAAACATCAAATAAAGAGAGGTTTTTATGTACTAACTTTGTGTCAGCCACAATATCCACTGTTGTTTCTTTGGTTGGTGCATTCTTTGGTGCAGGGTTACCTTCATCATTTGCCTGTTTGGTGGGATCTCTACAACAAAACACATATCTACTTTACAAAAACATGCGTGACAATAGCATTTGAGTCATAGCCTGAGAAAACCAAATATTGGTGCACATTTTGCACAGTTTAAATCAAACTGAAATTCAAAAGCATCCACACTTGTTTGGAATAAGTGCCTTCTTTTGAAAAGTAGAACTTCTAGTCTCACAATTTCATTTAACATTGTAATTTTATAATTTATATTATACATCTCACTTTAAAATCAGTGAAGATTTCTAAAATAAAAGATAATACTATAACTGCCAAGTGAAATCCAATGTCAGCTCATTTTATTTGGAGGAAAATACATATTTTAAACCAAAAAAAAATGCTTACAATCTATTTTATGTATGTTATCAACAAATGCACATTTTCATTGATGTCTAGATGTAATTATCCATCTACCCAGAGATGATAAATAATGCACACAGGAATGTGAAGAGAACTAAAMGATGAGCATCATTCACACATGAGCTGAGTAACTGAGAACAAAGCTGATAAATTGAGCTTTAAATGTCAACATGGTGTTTATTAATAATAATATAAATATCAGCAGACACGATGATGTGTAACGGGAGTAGAAGCTGGCAAACAATGATGATTGTGATGCAATAAACCAGCTGTTCCTCACTCAAGAAAATAAAACTTACAGTCGATATTTAAACATCTGGAGATGAAGGATTGACTTGTTGTCGAGACAAATGCAGAATGGGTGCAAAAATGTCTTAGGTGTTTGTTTTCCATGATAATGCAGAAGTGTAACTATATGGCATATAAATAAATAATTTTGTCATGTGATCAATCTGTATGTGGTCATTACTGTAAGTCAGTGGTTCCCAAAGTTGGGTTTTAAAACATCAGGTGGAAATTCTTGAAAAAATAAATTAAAATTACCTTTTAAATTATTGCCACTACCATATTTAGCCATTACTGTGAAAAGGAGATAAGAATAGTTGTTGTGAAAGGATATAAACTGTTGAAAATATGGACACTGTTGTACTGAGCGATTCACTGGCTCTATAACTTGGACTGGTTCTAGAAAAATAAYTGACCACTTGTCAACAATTYTGCAATAGATGTCAGTTAATCCATTGCCACAAGTAAAAGGTTAACTATTATGCTATTTTCGTTATGTATTATGTATTATGTCTGTCCGTTTTCTGCCGTTTACCCGGGGTCGGGTTGCGGGGGCAGCAGCCTAAGCAGAGAGACCCAGACCTCCCTCTCCCCAGCCACTTGGGCCAGCTCATCCAGGAAAATCCCAAGGGATTCCAAGGACAGCCGAGAGACATAGTCCCTCCAGCGTGTCCTGGGTCATCCTCTGGGCCTCCTAACCAGATGCCCGAACCACCTCAACTGGCTTCTCTTGACYTGGAGGAGCAGCGGCTCTACTCTGAGTCCCTCCCAGATGACTGAGCTTCTCACCCTACAGGGAGAGCCCAGACAGCGAGAGCTGGAGATCACGATCTGATGAAGCCAATAGGACCACATCATCTGCAAAAAGCAGAGATGTGATCCTAAGGTCACCAAAAAGGATCCCCTCAACACCTTGGCTGCGCCTCGAAATACTGTCCATAAAAGTTATGAACAGAATCTGTGACAAAGGGCAACCTTGGTGGAGTCCAACTCTCACCGGAAACGAGTCCGACTTACTACCGGCAATGCGGACCAAACTCTGGCACTGGTCAAACAGGGACCTAACAGCCTGTATCAATGGGCCTGGCACCCCATACTCCCGGAGTACCCCCCACAGGAGTCCCCGAGGGACACGGTCAAACGTCTTCTCCAAGTCCACAAAACACATGTAGACAGGTTGGGCGAACTCCCATGCACCCTCCAGGACCCTGCTGAGGGTGAAGATCTGGTCCGCTGTTCCACGACCAGGATGAAAACCACACTGCTCTTCCTGAATCCGTGATTTGACTATCTGATGGACCCTCCTCTCCAGGACCCCTGAACAGACCTTACCAGGGAGGCTCAGAAGTGGGATCTCCCTGAAGTTGGAACACACTCTGTATTATGTATTATGTGTTGTGTTGTTTTCTGTTTAGAATGTTATATTTATTATCAATAACTTAGAAGTAGTAAGATAAAATGCAATAGATTTTTATTGTCTGTAGTTTGAGATTATAAACATAAACTCTTATTTTTGAAAATGATAGCACTGTGATGCTTTTGTTTTGAAACATCCTTGCTGGATTTCCGGTTTGTTCGTTGTGTTCAGCCGTAGCAGCTTCATGCTAGGTGGGTAAGTGTTTGGTCCTTAGAAGTGTATTTATTGCCTCTTACTTTTATATTTATGAAGCTGAGTGACAAATAATGTTCATTGTAAAGTAAACACAGGCAGGGCATTTGGTGTTTGCGACATATTTAGCACCATCCCCAAAGCGTTCAGTCTCTAATACCGCACTTTACAAAAGTAATGTTTACGGTACATCATTTCGGAGCAACCACGGGACTATTCGTCTTCCAACAAAAAAATACAACCTTTCTTGACCCTCAAGTTCCAGGTTAGTCTCACTGATATGGCATGTTTAAGAAAAGCTTTGACAAAAAAATAAAAAAATACAAACATAGCCTTGTATTCACAAACCTATCTGTTCGTGGTGCGTTTAAGGACTGCCTGGATTCTAAAGACTTCAAACAACATTTTTACTACTTAATTTCCCATGTTAATTAATTAATTATTTGTTTTACAGCATGTCAATTACTAAAACAAAAATGTAGAGAAGTCTCATATTCCTTAAGGTTAATTTTAAAGTGCAACCCCCCCCCCCCTTTTAAAGCCTATTATTATTGTTTTTTTATTTTTTTTATTTTCGAAGTGCACAAGAAGTTTGTTTAAAAATGTAATAGTCTTTTTGTATATATCATGTTCACTTGCTAAATATATTTTTAGTTTTCTAATTTTATATGGTTATTTTGTTCATTATCAATAAAATCTATCTTTCAGGATTTAATTGTGTGGAATAAACCTCTCTGAATATATGTGTAACAACTACATTCAGTTTACTAGGCCTGTTATATATATATATATATATATATAGTTGCATCATTGTGAAAATTTGAACAATATAATTCGATACAAATCAGATTTCTTTTTGTTTGTATTTTGTAAGGGTCACACAATAAAGTATTGCTTAATGGTTATTGGTCAAACACTTTTTCTAAATAAATAATTTACCTAGTATCCAAAATAATTTCCTTTAAAGTAAAAAGCAAGTTATTAAAATCAGTGTTCATGCTCCGTCTGATATGTGCTGTGATGAGGATCAATAATCAAGCATTTCATTTTTGTGGCTGAACATCGTTTTTGTAAAACTCCAGCATTTTGTTTGTTAATTTTCATGATAATCCATTGATGTTTTGTTGTTAATTTATGCCAGAATTTCTTCTGTCTTCCTAGGGGAGGAAAAAAAATGCCGTCAAGGAACCATCTTGACAAAGTTGGACGGAAGAAAAAGAAGAAATGGGCCGAAGAGGCCATGGAGCGTGCCCTGATTGAGGTGAAATCGGGACGGTGCACAGTGAGACAGGCTGCCAAAGAGTTCGGAGTTCCCAAGTCCTCACTCGGGGACCGAGTAAGTGGACGAGTGACACCGGGGAGTCGCAGCGGCCCAGCTCAGCTTATCGCGTCTGCCGATGAGCAGCTGCTGGTGGAGTTCTGCTTATATATGTCCAAGCATGGATTCCCACTCACCAAGCAGCAGGTTGTGTCTTTCGCSTCGTCCATCTATAAACGGCAGCACCGGAGGGTGGCGGTTTCCAAACTGGGCCAGACGTGGTGGCTCAATTTTAGAAGACGGCAAGAAAAGAACATTATTATTCAGCCGGCAGACAGCYTTGTGCGTGGGAGGACAGCGTGTGTGAGAAAGGAAGCGGTGGATCATTTTTATTGCCTCTTGAACACAGTCGTAGACACACACAGGCTCAGAGACAGGCCTCACCAAATCTACAGCTGCAGTGAGACGGGCTTCCAGCTGGGAAGGAAGAAGGCCATGCTTCCCAAATCTACTAGTTTGGGCTACAAGCCAGCGCCAAACTCGAGGGAACATATCTCTGTGCTGGCCTGCTTCAATGCAGCCGGGGGGGACATTCCTCCATTTATTATCTACTCAAAGGCCTACCCTGGAGGGGTTTGTTACAAGACACAGGGACCGCTAAACGCCCTCTACGGGTGGTCCGACTCAGGTTGTATCAACTCAGAACTCTTTAAGAAATGGTTCCTCAAACACTTCCTTATCCACGCGCCCAAGGAGCGCCCGCTGCTGCTGATCTTCGACGGCCACCGGTCYCCCGTGAACCTGGAGGTGGTGGAATCCGCTCGCAGAGAGGACGTCGTCCTCCTCTGTCTTCCCCCTCACTGCTCCCACGTCCTGCAGCCGCTGGACGCCGGCCTCTTCCTGGTTCTCCGGCAGCGTTTCGCAGCCCTCGCGGGCGACGGCTGCGCCACCGATGCGCACTTTCTGCTCAGCAAGAAGGAGTTCTCGGGCGTTTTTCGGGAAACCTATCAGATCGCAAAAGAGGAGGAAGGTGTCCGGATTGTGACGGAAGGCTTCAGGCAGTGCGGTGTCTACCCTCTGAGCCACTACGCCGGCGGTGACGACCACTTCGCGTCGTCGCACAGCGGCGGCCCCGTGGCTGGAACCTTGCTGTCCGTCTCGGCGCAGGACATGCACTCAGAGCTCGCAGCCGCCGGACCTTCCTCCTAGCTTCATCGCTAATCTATCAAACTGTCAGCACCTTCGAAGGGAGCAGGGTCAGTACCTTTGAGGAAACTGCTGTCGGCTGCATAATTCAGGAAAAGCCAATCAACTCGGACTGGCGCCGCCATTTAAAATGCTGAATGGGTTTACACTGCTGAAGGAGAGTCARGCACCACCTCCCCCAGCCTCCCAGCACACACTGTTTATCTCTTCCTGTCCAGGAAGAAAGGGCTGCATTGATGCAAATTACTGTTACAGTTCCCAACAAGTACAATACACATCTAAAACGTATTTGTATTCATTGCAATATTTCAGTTTGATCTTTTTTTTTATTGTTTTTAAGCCAGGGAAAAGTTTTTCAAATGTAACTATCCCACAACTAAAACACACAGATAGAAATTGCTTCACTTTAAAGAAATTACAAGCCAATTACCTGGAGAGCTAGGTAATTTCCCCAGATACCACACTACCACTGATAGCTTTTTTTTTGCCGGTTGCAGCCTGCATTGATATGTGTAGCTTTTCCGCTCGAACTTTCTTTGAGTAATGCGTTACCGAGCGCATTACCGAAGGAGCGCCTTCAATTTAGTGTTCAACAAATCGTGCGGCGCCCTGCAGCAGTTCAGTGACCACTGCAGAAACACAACCTCTGCATGCTTAATGTTTTAAGCCCCCACCCCCGGGTGTCACAGGCCGTGTCGTCAGCTCAGCCACGGCTTTAATCAGACTGACAGACGTGCCGTCCCACATCTGCAGTCATAATTACCGATGCAGACAGTCTCCTCAGCTGTCAGCGAGCAGAAAAACCTGCTCTTCTTGGTTTTCTTTGTAAAATCAGCAGTGCAGACCTGTAAAGCTGCAACTGGAACACAGCTAAGATAGTTTTCCCCTCAGTTTAAAGGAAGTGCAATTTTTTGTTTAAAAGGTAATGCCTCAAATATGTTTTAGAAACTATTTACATGCCTGTGGTTTCTGTTTGAAGTATGACACAACTGTTACAGAAAGTTTAAGCTCAATTATTTAATTCTGAAGGAATTTTAGACAAAACTGCATATTCTGTTTGCTTTAGGAAAACGGATTTCAGGACATGAACTCAGGGACAGAATCCAAAATAAAGGAGATTTGTAAATCTATTTGGAGCAAAAATTTGTTTATTAACTTAAACGGGACATACCATMCCAATAAAACATTTCTTCGCTGCTATATAGTCATAAACCCTTATATCAAACTAGAATGGACAGCTCTGGAAGCTGGAGGGGGCGGGGTCTGAAGCGCCTCWTTTGGATTTAAAGAGACAGCCTCAAAAGGAGTTGACCTGAGACACACRTGAGAAAAGGGGTGAAAGAGGGGCTTGTGGAGTTACAATATGGAGGAATTCAAACCAAAGCATTGCAGTTCCACTTTATARAGACCCGAAATGAATAATTTAAACATGAAAAAAAGGATTTAAAACCATGATATGTCCACTTTAATTTTTTTGCTTTGTTTTTGTATGTATTCATTAATAACAAAGGGTTTATGATGATTATACAGCACCCTCTGTATGTGTTCTTTATAAACAGCCCTTTGTGCTGCAAATAGTTCAGAGGTTTATAGTAACTTTAAGTAATTTTTTGAGGATTTGTAATTTTACCAAGTATGTTTTAAAATCGTGACTTTTACTTAGRTACTTTTAAAACCTAAAAATGATACTTTTACTTATGTACTTTAAAGTTCAACACCTACTTGTTACAAAGCAAATCAGTCTGAACTCATCATGAAAGGAGTTATGTGCTCTAAAAAATTAAGTGTTGAATTTTCTCAACTAAATCATAACTATGTCCACTAAGCCAGTGGGGTAAATTTTAGGCAATGTACATATTTTATTTGAAATAAATTGACCAATTTAACTGACTTAGTTTTGTGGAGCCAGTTTGGTTCAGTAAATTTAACAGTTTATTTGTTAGAGCATGGAAAAGTACTTTTACTTCTTCTTTCCCAGTTTTTGTAAACAGTTTTATGACTTTTACTTAAGTAGTTTTCTCATCAGTGACATTTATTTTTACCAAAGTCTTTTTCTGTTAAGGTACTTTTACTTAGTTTTTTTTTCTCGAGTACTTTATAGACCTCTGATATAGTTACACAACCCTGAGTGTAACAGAATATATTGCTGCTCCTGAGAAGCTGATTACTGTAAACAGGTATTAAAGCACTGTTAGAACCTGTTAAAATAATATAATATAATTTAACATGTTAAAACCCATACTGACTTTTATTATAAACCTTTGCTGCTGTAATAATGAGCAAATAATTAGGTGTTCCTTGAGGGGGACACACTCCGATAAGTATTCAGATTTAATGCTCAGAAGTTGAGCTACAGGTCAGACAGCTTTGCTCCGTCGCCTCTAATGGATGCAYAGGAGCAGCCGAGGACCAAGTTAATGTTTATGTATGTTAATATCACAGATGGTGATTTGTCCCTGAAGCTGGGAATATTTTTAGTTACTTTTCACAGATGTAGCGCTTAAAGGATGACCTCAGGCTGATGTGAAGAGCAGCCAACACAACTAGATTAAATTAGTTTRCTTTGTGGTCTGAAATCAAACCGTTTGTTGTCAAACAGGTAAATCTATTTAAAGAACCTGTGTGAGGGGTGGATGTGATGTGTTTAATGAAGCACTCACTCAAATTTCTTGGTTGCCGACAGGACGTAGGAACCTTTTTTCTCTGKAGCAGGATTACCTTTCCCTTTGGCTCTGGAAGACAGGAGGAAGTGTTTACAAAGTGTCCCCATAGCTTGGATGTTTACTCTAATAACTACAAACTGAGACTAAGATGCAGGAATCTGAAACTGCTCGTAAAAAAAAAAGCAAAACACACTCAACTGATTGTCTTTGGGTTTGATCCAGCTGCCGTCATTCTTCACCGACGTCCGCACGCGGATGTTCTGTAACACCTGCGTTCTGTCGACTTCTGAAACAGAACTTCACTTTTAAATGTGAACGCTGATTTTTGGAACTTTTATGCTCGTTAAAATATTTATTAATATTTTCTTATTAGAAACACAACGAGACTTACTAAATTCCRTTAAAAACATTGATTTATTTTKATTTTAATGGGCTTTATCAAACTCGATTTTAGTTTTCTGATACCACTTTTAGCTGCCGTTCTGCTATTTGCAGCTTTTAGTTAGCATTTGGCTACTTTTCACTAGCATTTCACTGCTGTTGGCTTAGTTGTGCATTTTTTAGATMTTGCCTAGGGTTTAACTACTCCTGACTTTAGCTACTGTTCTGTTTTTTTAATTGCAATGAGTCAGCTCAGGGTTCACTCTGCAGTTTCAGAGAAAAAGTTTGTTTTATTGTTCCTATTAATGATTTTAAACTTTTTTTTAAAAGCAGGACCTACCTTTGGACATGTTTCCTCTGATGCTCAGGTTGAAGAGTTGATGATGATGATGATGAGTCTTAGATCACTCTCCACATTCGAAGTTTGTGGAACCAAAACCTGTTAACACCACAACTTGTAAAACTTTATTCTGCATCAACCAGGTGACTTTTCTGCAGTAATTTAGAATTATTTTCTCCATCTAAACCACTTTTTTTTGTCAAAGCAAAGGTCTGACCCATCGTCTACATTTCTGAGTGCTCGTCACATTTTAATGTCATCCCGCTCTCCTCGCTTTGTTTACCCAGTCACARTCCGCATCTCCCTGGGGTCCCGTTGACCTTTTTCGACCCGCACTTAMTTTTTAATCTCTCATAATGAATCTCATCTGAAGACGTGCCAACGCCAATTAACCGGGTCGCAATTTGCTATGCATAAAAAATGAAGTCCATCCAGACTATAATGAGCCCCGAAGTCAGCGAGCGTGTAATCAGAACCGGAGTGAGGTCCGTCCTGAGGGTCATGATGTGTTCTCACCTGTTGGAGTCTGCAGCAGATGGTGTGTGTGTGTGTGTGTGTGTGGAGCCTCCTCTGTCTGTGTGGGAATCAGGCAGGAAGGTGGTGATATTTAACTTTAGTTTCCACCCACTTTACACCTGTTGGTGACAAGTTCTGCACCTGGATGAGAGGGCAGAAGTGTGTGTGTGTGTGTTGGGGGGGGGGGGGGGTATTTCTTGTTTCTCTGTCACATTCCAGAGATGTTATTCATTGCAACTTTTTTCCCCTTAGAAGCAAATATAAAAACTAATTTTCATCTAAACTTCCTCTTGTTTTGTAAAAAGAACATCATTCAAATTAAGCCCACTAATCAAACTCATTGATTTATTAGAATAAACTTTAATTTTGGACACACTTTACAGACGCATCTCATCAGAGTAAAAACACTCTAAAAGGAAGCTGTTTCTTTTTCTTTTTCATTTTGTTTCGCTTCTAATTTTACAGAAAAACATTTCTTGAAAAACACACTGTCCCGTCAGAAAGGATGTGAAGAATCAAGCAGAACCTGATCTGAGAGAGCTTCAGTCTGCTGCCTTATCAGACCCTTATCTTAACAGACAGGCTGTCTGTAGTGAAACTGGCACAGACCTAATGACTTAACATCCTGATCAACTGGAATATTTACAGATGGAGGAAAAGTCTCGAAACTGAGTAAACTCTCACATCTGTCTTTAGTTAAAAATCATCTGAGTTTATTTTGAGCTTTTCTGTTATCTCTTATCTCCCAAAGGTAAAAGAGTGATGATGTGTTTGCTATAAAAATGTCTCCTAAACAAGTGAGTGGATTTCGAAGAATTTCTCAGCAAGTAATCATCAGATAAGACATCCACAACAGTGATTTTTAGAGTTAACCAAATTAAAAAAGCCTGCCATAGCTAAGCAGTTTTTGAAAATACAAATAACTCCTAAGACATTATTTTTCTCTATCAATGTTGGACCTTTTTTATATAACTAAACAGTAAAGCTTTAGAAAAAGTCAGAAAAAGAACAATCCATAACWTGCTTCATTTTAAAAATAAGCTGTAGCTTTAGTTGTCATATGGGAGAGTATTCACTTATGTAGATCATACTACACAGTCTGCATTTTTTATGACAAATTGAGTTTCTTATAGCATTTATGCATTTGTGATTGTTCACTTGACTTTAAAAAAATAGGACAAACTTAAAACTGGTAATTTATTTTGTGATCATCGTGTTGTTTTTTTAAATCTTATTCTAAATAATAATTGATCTTGAATTGTTTGCAATATGTGAATCAATCTAGAAATATTGTTTCTGTACTGATCTCAGATTTTGTCTTTTAAGACACTGAGATTATGTGAATCAGTCAGTGGAGTTTTTATCTTTTCACTTGCTTTTTTCCTACAACTTGCGCACTTTGTAAAAATGTGACCAAACTACATTCTTAAACATCTAACAAGTGGAATAGAATCACGCACATCGTTCGTGGTTTTCATTTTTTTTTTATATAGCTTGTAAAACTCACATTAGTGTGGTAAATAACTTTAGTGCTGTATGTTCAACAAAACTAGCGGAGCAGCTTAACAATTGCTGCATGAATGAGCACAACTCAGAGTAACTATAAATTAAAGACAAATGTATTTGTCATAGCATATAAAAACCAGTTTGCTTTCTGTTGTGTTAGAGATTTAGACACAGACTCAAAATATATTAAAGTTATTTCTTAAATAAGTGAAGATCCAGCCAAAAGACTAATTTAGGAGCATCTCTGGTTATATTTAAACTTGTTGAAAATTTTTAAGCTCATTAAAACTATTCTAGTCAAAAACACACATATAAATTAGTTACAGATAGTTCAAGTGATCTTTTCCCCTTTAAAATCTGACTTGTGTGCTGTCTTCTTTTAACAAGTATGCCTGCAGTCTAGTTTATAAAGTTATTTTTTTCTCTACATATCAGTTCATATCCAAAGTACACAGTAGGAAAGTTTATTGTTCAATAACTCTTTTAAAGTTTAAGCAAATATTAAAAAGTAATACTTCAACAGAAGTTTATACCTCCATGGTTTTTACTCATCTTAAATCTGCCCCCTATCGGCTCCACTGCGGCACTGCAAGTATTTAAACTAGCAAAGACAAATAATTTTAATTTATCCTCTCATCATTGGAATATTCTTTCAGCCAAAAAAAAAGGGTTTCCACATAATGTATAAATTTTGGTTGATATAGGTATATAGATATATATTGCTTTATTTTACTTTGGTAAATAGTATTTTATAGTTCCTGTCTAAAGTGCACAAATTTCCCACTGTTTTTGAACACATCTTTTCCTTTTGCAGAGGTTTGACCCGGAAGTGACGCCACATTGTGTATTGGATGTCTTTTGTCGTGTGGTAGCAGCTTTGTAAGTGTTTTGGCTTTAAAATGCGATATTTATATATAAACATACAGATACTTTATCGTAGTTGTAATTTASTATTGTTCTCATTTGGAAATCTCCACCGTAACATACTTAAATTCTAGCTGCTACCGAGCTTGTTAGCGTATTAGCAGGTCGTTAGCATTAGTGGCTAAGCAAGCTAACTTGTCAACTCTGGCAAACAAATATCATATGCCTGGTAAAATGCGATTTAAGCTCCACGACATCATAAAATCAAACTTTTGTGTTATTTATATGCTTATAAGAACGTCACTTCTTAATAAAACTGTTATATCTTATTGATATATAGTGTTGTATATATGTTACGTTTTAGAGCCATCAAAGATGACTACAGCTGCAAGGCCAACATTTGAGCCGGCAAGAGGAGGGAGGGGGAAAGGAGAAGGTGATCTGAGTGCCCTCTCCAAGCAGTATTCCAGTCGAGATCTACCTGGTCACACCAAGATCAAATACAGGTCAGGAGACCAAACATGAACTGATCAGCACCGCACAGTCCCATCACCCTGTTGGCATTTGTGGTCTAATTTTGTGAGTGAATTTACTCTGGAATCCTGACACTTAAGTTATAATTCCTTTTATTTTCCCCTTAACTAGGCAGCCCACCCAGGATGCCCCTGAGGAGGTGCGTGCCCGTGATTTTCGCAGGGAGCTGGAGGAGAGGGAGCGTGTAGCTGCACGTGAGAAGACCAGAGAGAGGGGACCACGAGGTTCATGTTCTAATGATAAGCTTACAGTTTAAAATATTTCAGAGCCTCTCAGGGTGTATCCTCCTAACTTGTTTTGATTTTATTTCTTTAGAACACACCACATCATCATCATCTTCATCTTCAAAAAGGCCCAGGCTGGATCAGATCCCAGCTGCGAACCTTGATGCAGATGATCCTCTCACTGATGTAAGACCTTGCATTAAAACTCACATTGAGCTGCCATTAGGTCCCTTTACTGATTTAGCTTTTTTTTTTTTTTGATAGGATGAAGAGGAGGAGAACTCTGACGAAGAAAGTGATGATGACGACACTGCAGCTCTCCTGGCTGAACTTGAAAAGATTAAGAAAGAGCGGGCTGAAGAGCAAGAACGCAAAGTAAATAGTTCACATTTATATGTTTGCAATGCAGCTGAAAATCAAGTAAATTACAAATAGTTTTAGAGAGGAGAAAGATTTCTCTGTTGTTTTTTTAAAGGAGCGAGAGCAAAAGGCAGAGGAGGAGAGGATTCGAGTGCAAAATGTCTTGAGCGGCAACCCACTGATTAATTTGGCAGGACAGCAGCAACAGACCCCAACTCCAAATACATTCAGAGTCAAGAGAAGGTACCTCAGACACACACAGACTTTCTGTCTGAATGATTGTTTGAAATGAGAAAAAAAACTTTCAATTGTTACCATCCTTAATTTAATCTCTGTCCTTCCAGGTGGGATGATGACGTCGTGTTCAAAAATTGCGCCAAAGGAGTGGACGAGGCTCGAAAAGAGAAGCGTTTTGTCAACGACACGCTGCGCTCCGAGTTCCATAAGAAATTTATGGAAAAATATGTAAAATAAAGGACATGGTGTTAACCTTATCTGATTATTTTTTTAAGAGCAGATGTTTTTTGTTTTCAGCCTTTGAATGCTTGATGTCATTTATATACTCTTAGATTCATTAGAAGCTGTACAGTCAGCAAGTAAATCGCTACAAATAAGTGAGCTTGTGAGTTACATCCGCAGTGTAAAATGTGAACATTCTGTATTTTATTTTTCTGTTTTGTTTTTGCTTCCCTTTTTTTTTTAAATAAATGATGACTTTGCTCCCCAAGATTTTTTGTTTTCTTTTCTTTTGTTTGTTTTAGTTGCACAGAAATACAGCTGTTAGTGGTGGGCTAGAAAAGTTCACTTTTATAGGACTAATGTAAAAAAACATACCTTCTTAATTTTGTTAAACACTGCAAGAAAAAAAATGTGTTGTGGAGAAATGTTTGTTGCTGAGTATGAGAAGAAACGTGTTGTTTGGCCACTAACCACAGTAAAAGAAATTATAAAACCAATTTGTCACTTAATTGTAAGATTATCTTCCATGATCACTACCATTATTAGGTGATTATTTGAAAAACTGAATAACTTTAGAACATTATCAGAAGGAATTCAGAGTATTTCCTCAGGAGTGATTATTGTTTTTCATTTGGTTGAATGTAACAAAAATCTTGAGAAGAATAAATGAAAATCTGACTAAAGACTATGATTATGACCACATCAAACTTGTTTGGCTTATTTTCTGCATAGCCAATGTACATTTCAACCAGAGCATTATTACAATTTAAAAAAATACATAAAATCCACACATGCACTATGAACATTTCGAAATATATAAAAAGGGCTGCAGTAGAAGCATTCTGCCAGCAGGGGGCGCCGCGTCATTCAAAAGGCTCATGCGACCACTTCGTGAGGGCAGTAGAAGCAGTCTGCCAGCAGGGGGRGCCCTTTTTGACAGGAGGAGGTGGAGATTGGGAGGTAGCTGTGTGACTGGGAGTAAAAAATGGCAGCTTCCGTTTGCTTGTGGTGTTTCGCTTTGCTGGAAGAGGGAATGTAAAGACAGTGTCTTGTGGAAACAACTGATTTCCTTCTCAAACTCTTTGTTCGCGCCACTATTTTCTTACTCTSTCGTACCTGGAGAAGATGGAGAAAAGCGGGAGCGTCGACAGCTTGGGCTCGAACAAGCCTTCCCGACAGCCGAGTGTTGATTCATTGTCCAGGTAGTTGTCTTTGCTATTTAGATAGCTGAAAGTTTTAAAAAACCGCTGCATGGCTTATTATTTAGGGTTTATATAGCTTAAAGTGACTCCTTTTAAGTGTGCAATCTTTTAAAAAGTGAGTATTAAACCAGCATGTTGACAGCTCTTCACTGAGACTGTTTTCTGTGTCACTTTACATAAATTAACCGAATAACATATAATATAGAAAGAGCTATAACAAGAGTAATCTTGCAAATAAGTGGAAAGATTTGAAGAGAATAAATAAAGTAATAAAATCAGTGGGTAAATATGCAGGTTTTCCTGTGGTTTTAGGGGGACTGTATGACATGTTCGTGGACATAAGTGACAAATTTAATAAAATAAAACATCTAATTGYCCTGTGAATAATGAGAATTTACAATATTTTTTGTCACATAAAATATTTTCCAAAGGAGGGGGTCAATGGAGCCTTGTAAATAAAATCTTGCAGCTGAAACATATTTAACTCCTAGTATTACAAAATGCAAATACAAGTCTTAATATTGGAGTTATCACTATAACCAGCACTTCCTCATATTTACAGAAATCCAGCTGTATAAATTTGGCATTAAAAGTATTAATTTTATGCACACCTGTTTCCTTTTCTTCACTTCTCTCTTTCCTGTTTGTTGAACCGAACCTTTAAAGAAAGAAAGTGTCAAACTGAATGCATAAAATAGTAAAATAAAGCCTGTTTGTTAACCTATTTTGGTTCTGCACAGTGCTTTACAGTGTATCTCCTTCACACAATGGTTTCTGTCATATATCTCAGCACAGCCCTTTTTATGTTTTCCCTTATGCAACCGTCTTAGACACCCAAATGATGTTTCATCACGAGACAGTCGGCTGCTCGTCTGGCTGGTGGTTTGATCAGTGAATAATGTGACTTTTGCAACTAAATTTGCAGGAAAATCTAAATAAATTGCTTAGCTGGCCTCCTCAGTGCACCACTATGATTGGTAGTAGTGGGCGTATTGATCAAAATACAGATAGTATCAATAAAGTGAGACTCTGTATCGGATGCTCTCTAGCGTTATGATAATTTTGTTTACACTTTGTTGCGTCTGTGTGAAATGGAAGCTGATTTTTGTTGTGTTGTTGACATGCTGTTGTTACATTGATTTTTTTATTTGTGTGTAGTAATAGGATAAATATGTTATTACTTTAATACTATTGTTTTATATTGTTGTAGTTAGTTTAAAAAGTTTTATTTGCCTTTTTATTTATTTTATTTGTTCTGTGTTTTATCATAATCGATTAACTAAAGGCAAAATCACAAAACTATTCAATGAACTTGGCATTTCAAGTAAATAAAAGTATCTGTGATACTAGCCTTGTATGTACTTGGTACCGGATCAATACCAAAATTCCCAGTACTGTCTACCACTAATGACAGCAGAAAAAACTAAAGGAGAAACAGTTTGATTTTGTTCCATACAGAGAGATGTTTCGTTGGTTAGTTTGTAAATTTAAAATCAGATGTTTTTGTGTGTTTTACAGCTCAGCTGTTGGTTATAATAAATAAACTGATAGTTTGCTCATAATCAGAGAGAAAATCATTTTTTTATCTGACAACAGCAATTCCACATCTCGCTCGGACCGCTCGGCTCAGGCCAAACCACCGTCCGGTTTATCCTCTGACTCCGTGTCGACCTCTGCAGAGTTTTCTCCAGAGCTCAGGGTTAGTAGCCTCTATGATCAGTATTCTGCATCTTCATTAAAATAAGTTTTGAAAGCTGACGCTCAAGTCTCTCCTCATTTATACATCCCTCAGGTGAAGCCCAAAGCCACTGCCAAGGTACGCCACTGGAATCATTTTAATGCCTGCTTCAGAGTTGTGTAAATTTAAAGGATTAAAGAGCCAGATTCAAGACTAAATTTATTTTTGATATCAAATGACTGCTTTGCATTAAGTGAGAAATGATTTCTGATGTTTGCAGAAGGTGCTTAGAGATTCAGACAAAGATGAACTGCAGTTACTTCCAAATGAAACTGTGCAGGATATGGGTAATTTTTATTTTTATTTTGGTTTCTTTGCTGCACTCAACTCTAATCAGAACATCTTTCATACATTAAATGCCACTTATTATTTGAATAATATATAACATGTTATTGATTTTTTTTTCATGCTGTCTCTGTAGCACAAGACACCATCTACTTCTGTCCTTTCACCGGAGCTCTGAGGGGAATGGTGATGGTGACCAACTACAGGCTCTTCTTCAAATCCATGGACAGGGTATGTGAGGAAAAATAGAAATGAAAAAGGCACATTAAATACTTTTGCTCATGTGTTGTTTGTTTTCAGGAGCCAGCGTTTTTGCTGGATTTGCCTCTCGGAGTACTGAATCGTGTTGAAAAGATTGGAAATTCTTCAAGCGGTGACGTTTCATACGGACTAGTTTGCAGGGTGAGTGAGTCGGTGAAATGAGCTCAAATATTTGCCCCTGCTTGGCGTTTCAAGGTTAGAAAAAAGGGAATAGAAATGAACAAACCTCTATTTCACAGCTCAGTTACATTTTACTGCTGTGAAACGATACCCTCCGAGTTTGACCGTGACCTGCCGCTCTGCCTTTCTGCAGGATATGCGTAATCTACGGTTTGCTCACAAACAAATAGACGACACGCTGAAGAAGTGCATTTTTGAAGTCCTGGTGAAATTTGCTTTTCCTGTTTCAAACGGGCTGGTGAGTGACTCTCAGCTGCTCTGTTGCTGTCGCCCTTCACGGATTTTCAGCTGATTGGTTTTCTCCTCTCTCCGTAGCAAATCTTTGCCTTTGAATATGGGCAGGTGTTTCCTGAAAATGGTTGGAAGGTGTATGATGCAGTCTCTGAATATAAAAGAATGGTAGGTTAAAGTAGTAGGAATGCTTAAGAAGCGTCAAAGGAAGCATTTAACAGCATTTTCTCTGGTTTTTGTAAAGGGGATACCCAATGAAAGCTGGAGGATAACAAAGGTGAACGATCACTTTGAGCTGTGTGACACCTACCCTTCAACTCTGGCTGTACCAGTCAACATACCAGACGAAGAGCTGAAGAGAGTGGCAGCTTTTAGAGCAAAGGGCAGGATACCTGTAAGTAACTTGTTTCTGCAGCATCAATGTCCTCTCTGCAGCAGCAGGATGTTCTCATCTGTACATGCACTCTGTTTTCAGGTGTTGTCTTGGATTCATCCAGAAAGTCAGGCGACAATAACGCGCTGCAGTCAGCCGATGGTTGGGGTGAACGGGAAGCGCAGCAAAGAGGACGAGAAATGCCTCCAGGCCATCATGGACGCTAACGCTCAGTCCCATAAACTTTTCATTTTCGATGCTAGACCCAGCGTCAATGCTGCCGCCAACAAGGTCGGTTACTCTGAATCTTCTCAAATAATGTATGCAGTCATGGGGAAAAGAAACGCTTGTTTTCATGAAGTGCAGGGAACCCTGTTTGTGGGATTGTTGTAGGGGTATTGTGGCCTATTCGTACGARGTTTCAGTTCATTGAGATTTGCAGACYTTTGTTTCTGCACAACGATCCCACCACAGCCTTTCAGTCAGGTTGAGGTGGACTTTGACTGGATCACTGCAACATTTTGATTCTTTTTTCTGTCCCTCCTGTGCTTCATTTTGATACAACTTCATGAACCTAAGTCCTACTGCCATGAAGCTTTTAGTGTTTTTTCAGTTTCTTTGAGCATCTCGCAGTCTGACCTTGACGTATGTTTCCTGAGACGTTCACTCCTGTGATGATTGACAGCTGGGTTTCCACTTGTGAATGATCTCTCTGTAGACTGATGGGTTTTAAAATGTTTAGAAATTACTTTTAATCTTTGCCAGATTGAAAAGCAACAATAGCTGCTTCTCTATTAGGGGTGCACTGATTTATCAGCACTGATTTCCTTAATTTTTGGCGATCACCCGATACTTGGATAAAATCAGTGGAAAAGATCAGCTTCTCATCTCCACAAAGGTCTGAAAATCAGCCACTCTCCCGTTTTGCTCTGCTGTAAACACCACCCCATGTCCAGTTGAAACAAGTTTGTATTATTACAAGGGTATTGTTCACTGTTTTTCAATAAAAAAAAGATTGGATTGTTGAAGGTGTATTGTGACCTTACAACACCAGACAGTGTCGGCTATTTAAAACATTGGTATCGGCCAAAATCTTAATTGGCAGGTCAGACTTTTTAAAGATCAGTGATCGGCTAGAAAACTGCAMTCAGTGCACCTCTATCCTTTACAGTCCTTACTGTTGTATTTGTTAACACATCTCCAGGGTAGCTTACTTTAATCCTGTGAAATCAGCAATGAAAGACTTCTCAAAATTTCCTAATTGGCTTTGGTTTTTGTTTAACAACATAATGGACTTTGTTGTGTGTTTTTGTACACTTGTGCTTAGATTTTAATATTTTAAGACCACGTACAAACCCAGCTCATTTTTATTATGTCTGGATACATGAAAGCATAGACTTTCTTTTCCCTTTTACTGTAATTATTAAATAACTGCATTTGTTTTAGTTGGTTTCTTCAGCAGGCTGCACACAGACCTCAGCTAACAACTGAAAACTCACTTCTTCCTACAGCTGAAAGGCGGTGGATATGAAAGTGAGGATGCATATCAGAACGCCGAGCTTGTGTTCTTAGACATTCACAATATCCACGTGATGAGAGAGTCACTCCGCAAGCTGAAGGAGATCGTTTACCCCAATATCGAGGACTCGCACTGGTTTTCCAACCTGGAGTCCACTCACTGGCTTGAGCACATCAAGGTATGTACGATACCGTGTTTAAGATGGTTCTTATGGTGCCGTGTTAATTTCCGGACGGTCTGTTTTGCAGCTGATCCTGGCAGGAGCGCTGAGGATCGCAGACAAAGTGGAGTCTGGGAAAACGTCCGTGGTGGTGCACTGTAGTGATGGCTGGGACCGCACGACTCAGCTCACCTCCTTGTCCATGCTCATGCTGGACGGCTACTACCGCACCATTCGTGGCTTTGAGGTGTTGCTCGAGAAAGAGTGGCTAAGCTTTGGTCATCGCTTCCAGCTGGTAATCAATAAGTTTCCTGTTTGAGGCAATTCCTGCACACAGCCACACTTCTGCTTTCTAACGGCATCGCTGAACTCGTGATTTCCTCTTCTCTTTTTTTTTTTTTTTCAGCGGATCGGTCATGGTGATAAAAACCACACGGATGCAGACCGTTCACCTGTTTTTATTCAGTTTATTGACTGTGTTTGGCAGTTGACTCACCAGGTAAAGCAATAAGTGTTGGAGGACGTTACATATATGTAGAAACAGATCTTTGAAGGATAATAATTGGATTGTTTTTACTTAAGTTTCCTGCAGCTTTTGAGTTTAATGAATACTTCCTGGTTACCATCCTGGACCACCTGTACAGCTGCCTGTTTGGGACGTTCCTGTGCAACAGTGAACAGCAAAGACTGAAGGAAGTAGGGTTCATTAGTTTCATTTAGTTTTAATAATTGTTGGATTTTTTTGTATAATGCTTATTTTTGATTATTAAATCTAGCTTAAGTCATACAGTAAATAAAARGAAATGCAAGCAACAAATCATGAACTTTATTGCGACTTTAATACAAGATGTATAAACTTTTATATTCTAAAGGAGATCCCCAAGAGAACGGTGTCACTGTGGTCCTTCATCAACAGCCAGCTGGAGGACTTTACCAATCCTTTGTATGTGAACTACTCCAACCACGTACTGTTCCCCGTCGTCAGCTTGCGCCACCTGGAGCTTTGGGTCGGCTACTACATTCGTTGGAACCCTCGCATGAAACCTCAGGTATGTCCCGAAACCTGCTTTTTCGTTGATTGCCTTCCACCATGAGCTCCGAGCTTAACAAGTTGCTGTTTTCTGTAAGGAACCTATTCACCAGCGTCATAAGGAACTGCTAGCGAAGCGCGCCGAGCTTCAGAAAAGGGTCGARGAGTTACAGCGGGAGGTGACTAACCGCTCGGTTTCCTCTTCCTCCGAGAGGGCGGGCTCGCCCACGCGCTCCATCACTCCGGTGCAGACCTTTGTTTGACACCTCTTAACGTTTGTGACTCTGTCTCAGAAGCTCAGTCCTGCCTTCCTGCCTGTGAGAGGGTGCCATGCAACAGTAAGAAAAACAAAAGAGGTCACACCTGAAACCACGGAGGATCTGAGACATGCTGCCTTTTTAGTTTACACACTACCAATAAAAGAGCAAAGTATTGTGTTTGCTTTTCTCCTAAATCATATAGAAAGGACAAAATAAATGAGGAGTGTGTAGTTTATCAATGTACCAACAATCAGTGTTTTCTTTATAGTACAGGAAATAAGACTCGGGTTAAATGTTTAAGTCCTGTATGCTTCATAGGAAGACTCACTTTATTCATGTGAAAGCACTACAGCTGTTAAATTAACATGAAATGTGCAGCCAAAGCAAACTGAGGGGTTGTCCGCACCGGAACGTTTTCTTTGAGAGTATGCAAAAGATTGTTTTAAATATATATTGTTTTAGTCTTGTGTCCACACAGAAAAAGCATTTTATGAGCCCTAAAGTAGTATTTTTATACGGTTTCCTGAGTGAAACATCACCCTTGCATTTTTTTTTTTTTATAGATGGACAAAATGCAATCTTTTGAAAACGATGTCAGTGGCCCACGTCTAATCTAACTTATAACCTGGAAGCATTTTTTTTTGTTTTGTTTACATTTTACACCAAATGTTCCTCTTCATATGGATATGCCACACCTTGTTTACTGTTTTTGGTGAATATTCATGGTTGCGTTACAGGCCTGTTATAGTTGCTACAGCATTTTGGGTTGTTTTTGTGTGGATGAAGACATTTGTTGAAACTGTGTTGTTTACAAAGACATTTTAAAAAACAATTGTTTTGGAAAAACTGCGTTTCTGTGTGGACAGGGCCTAAACCAAATTTTCTGTTCAGGAGTTATTAAATACTTTGATCTGTAGCCAAAAGTAGTCGACACGTAAAAACACATGGGGTGTATTAACAAAAGTTTACTAATCCAAATATTTAGACTGTTGTGACCAAATATGTGTTTTATTTCATGAACACARGATGTATTTAACATTCCTTTAACTGAGTGATGTAGGTTTTGTAGGTTTACTTTTTTCTTAGAAGCTAATGTTATTTATTATCTTATAGTCCAGTCTTGTATTTATCTTTCTCTTTCTGGTGTCATAAATAAATTACACACAATTCCGGGTTAAATGTAATAAACTGCAAAGAAATGCAATAATMYATCTCTCTACCAGTAGTAATTTACTGAGTTTATTTCTGTTCATGCTTTTGTTACTTTTGAAAGCTTAGTTTTATTTTATAGGTMTTTTGGTTTAATACATCTACAGTTAAAATTAGCATCTGTGCCTTTTCTGGTTGATTGGGAATCTAACACTAGTAGTGTGCACAGTTTGTATGTTAATGATAAAAATACTGTTGGTGTGTTTTACTTAATGTGCGACCTCTTGTATGACACATGCAACTAAGCCTCTGTTTGGTTTGTTACATGAGTGTAAATGCACCTCACATTTAAAAATGTTGGTTAAATGCTTCGTTTTATTCTGAACTACTGTAACTCAAAAAATGTTTAATTTTTAGTGTAGCTTTTCAGACTTCCTAAACCCTGTAACAAACTAAATGTTCCTGCATTTTGTACTTTCTATATGTCATCTTCTGCTTCTATATTATTTGCATTGCCACTAACATCACTTTGGTTTCTCTTAAGTGTACATTTATGTACAACTATTAAAACCATCAACTTCCACACAAGTGAGGTTATAAGCACCTTACTTTAAGGTTTGGGTTAAATCATTCTACTGCATTGTCAAACAGTATTGTCTGTCAAACTACATTAAACTAATAAAAGTGAAAAGACAACATAGTCTAATGTTTTGTCATTTTGTGTTTAATATTTTTATTAGGGGGAAAAAGTGAAGACATGGAAATACATGGTACAAGTTCTGGACATGCTTCAACAGTTTTGCATTTTCCTCTTTATTTTTTTTAAACAAACACCCTCACACACACACACACAAATAAGTGGAAAACGAAATTAAAAAAGAGAACACAAACAAAAGGGTAATATGTGAAACAAAACTAAATCAACTACTGTATATTGAAACTTTTTTCACAGCCAAGATGATATCCATTAAAAGGTAAACTAA
This sequence comes from Austrofundulus limnaeus, assembly GCF_001266775.1. Taxonomy (NCBI): domain Eukaryota; kingdom Metazoa; phylum Chordata; class Actinopteri; order Cyprinodontiformes; family Rivulidae; genus Austrofundulus; species Austrofundulus limnaeus. Next base: position 31,440 of record NW_013953106.1, read on the forward strand.
GAAAATAAATCAGCACTCAAATTTTGGTGGTGCAATTTATATAAAGCAAATGAAGTTAACAGAATAAAACAAAAATACAAGGGTAGGAGAGTTTGGTACAGAAGCAGGGGATGGTGCCTGATTAGTTTCAGACCGATGCAAATAGGTCCAAAAAACTTGCCATTTTTTACTAAATTGGTTTGGTATTGTTTTGTCATTTTAAAATAATGTATGAAAAGAAAAGAACAATGACTTTGCTGATATGAACAAGAATTGTTAAAAAACTAAAATTAGGACAACCAAAACATGGGTAGATCATTCAAAATCAACATGTATAATATCCCCAGAGTGTTGCTTTGACTCATTCATGCGTGTTTGAGAAATCCTTGAATCTCATGTAGCCAAGTGGAGCTGCCTAAACACTTGCTGGTACAAAGCTCCGTCTATTTACACAAAGCTCCTCCCTTGAGCTCAGTCTGAAGCCAAGCTCCCGCCCCACAGAGTATTGTTTGAAAACATGCTGACATGGGAGTGTCAGAAACGGTAGGAGGTTTTTAAAGAGACATACCAATTTCAAGGTGTTTAGACCAGTGGTTCCCAAACTTTTTGTCTTCTGACCCACAAAATATCCATGGCAAAAACTTGTGACCCCAAATATTACTGGTCTGAGTACACAAACTTCATTAATAACCCTAAAAACACAGGCTTTTTGACAATCTAAACAGCTTGTACACAAATATAAATACTTATTTTTACTTATTTTGTGTTTTTGTAATAATTATAGGTAAACTACTATATCAGCAATTATTTTATTACCCTTTAAATTGATTTCTGGAGATTATCCAAGGTGCTTCATGACCCATAATTGGGTCCCAAACCCAACTTTGGGAACCAAAGTGCAGTGGTTCCCAAACTTTTCAGCTTTTGACCCACAAAATAACACTAGCCTGTGCCACCAGTTATTTTTGGATGATAAACATTTGTATCAGGTCAACTAAACATGGGCATAGTAACAATATTTTTATACTACAGTTATCCATTTTAAATATACTAACCTCTCTCCTTTGTAACAACTAAGGCAAAAATGTAATTAATTCAGAAAATCTTTTCAGGACCCCACCTTGATGTTTCAGGACCCCATTTTGGTCCCCGACCCCAACTTTGGGAAACACTGGTTTAGACTGTGATGCAAAGTCAAATTTATTTTTGATATACAGGTCCTTCTCAAAAAGAAAAAAAACCTTAAAATCCCTATTCCTAATTTTAATTAACTACTGCTTTTAATTAAAATTAGGAAAACAAAATCTTAAAATCCCTATTCCTTTCAATGAATCCCAAAAAGTGTAATAAAATTACAGCACGACCAAGCTGAACATTTTTATATATAATTGCTTTAAAAAGAAAAAAGAAAAGAAAAGAAAACGTACAGAATAAATTATAAACAAGAAAATGTGTTTTTTCACCTGTAGTTATTACATATTGGTGGGACTACTTTATGTGATGTGGAAACGCGTTGCCTTAATCCAGAGCTGTGATTGGCTGTGCTCATTTCAAAATGTGAYTCCCGCGGATGGATGTTGTGTTGCAATAGGCTTCCTTCCTTCTTCTTCGGGAGCTGTCGGCCACTTCCGGTTACATGACGACTTACAGCGTTGACACAAAAAAAAAAAAAGACGGAAAACACAAGGAAAATTAATTTCTTGGCGAGAACGGCGGAAACTTCACCTTACGGAGTTGGTCGTGGTGAAAGAATTGAGCGGTGGCGACTTAATCGAAAACCGATGTTAGGTCAGGAAGGTTGTATAACGCAGCGACCCCGGAGTATCTGGAGTTTATTGTTCTTCTTCGCCTGCTCCCTCCATCTGAGCTATTTCTGCTTAGCCCCCTGCGCTACAAGCTAGCTGACGTTAGCCAACGCTGGATGCCAACACTGTTGTTTGTGTGCGCTCTTAGCTCTCAGTTTAGCGAGCAGCTTGAATAGAAAACAGCACTGGTTAATCCGTTCYGTTTGCAGCTGGACTCGGCTTTCCTCTGTTAGCTCGGCGGCTCCGGTACCAGTTCGGTCGAGGGAAATGGCAACGTCGGCTCTGTACGCCTGCACGAAGTGTAACCAGCGGTACCCCTTCGAGGAGCTGTCGCAAGGCCAGCAACTGTGCAAGGTTGGACCGTGTGTGTGAGACCGAGGGGTCACTGTGTGAACGAGACATAAACAACAACAAGCCTGATGTGTGTGCGCGCGCGTGTGTGCACGCGCGTGTGGTGTTGCCACCATGGGCAGATTTAGCAAAGCTAAGATTATGTAACAAGTTGGAAAACCTCCATGAATGCGTTTGTCAGCTCTTAGTGTACATTTTATTCATGTATAAACTATAGAGCTTCACAGTGAAGTCAAACAACAAGATGTAATATATGAGATAATGCAATACGGAAAAAGACCAATAAAAATTAATGTTTCATCTAAATAAAAACAGAGTAGAGCAGAGATTTAAATGTCCTCATAAGCTCAAATCCGTAAACATCTCAGAGAAACCAAATGCATGAKTGAGACGGGACCAAACTATTAACAACTTTTTAAAAAATCAACCCAAAACAGCTGTGTTTTGGACATTTTGTAAATAATCCAGAATAGATTTTCTGATTCTCATAGCTGAAGTTGGTGACCACAGTGTGGCTCTTGAAACTCTAAGTTATGGTCCTTTTGTGATCTCCAGTAATAAAATAAAATTTTAAAATGGTTCCTAATGATTTAATCACAGTGAATAAAACCKGTATGCCTAATGAATATAAACAGATGTTTATGTTGTATGTGTTGTCACTATTTTCGTCTTTTAAAAAGTTATTAGCAGCAACGTTTGTGCACCTAAATTGGCAGGTCTTGGGTCACTAGTCTCTACCATTATTTTGTGGGTTGAACATTAAAAGTTTTGGGAACCAGCGTTAATTTAATAGACACGATGAAAACATGAATAACGTTTTACAGGTCTTTGATCACGTTATACAGCTTCACTTAAACATTAATCTTAGCGATGGGTAACGTACAAAATGAATGGCAAAAACTAAACCTTGAGGGACGCCACAAGTAAGACCATTCCTTCCTATTAAATTGAAATATTCTCACCCCACCTTCTGAATACTTGCTAACTTGCTTTAGAGTAATTATACTGGGAGTGTTTGATAATGTGTTGCTCTTGCAGTCTTTTCTGTCATAAAAAAGGTGTTTTAAATAAAACAAACCAGAGGTTTTTACTTCTTTTCCACCCACGTCAGTCTGAATCACTCACTCTGTTATGTGGTAAACTATTTTCTTTGCTAATGCATTTAAAAAAGAAAACAAATACCAGATGAAATCCTTTTTAAAGCATGCTTTTCTTCCACAATATGTAGGAAAATGTGTATGATGAAACTTTTTTTAGTTCATCAAAAGTCAGACGTTGGTATTTTCACTGATGTTGTAACCAAGAGGTATTGCACCACACACTGACACACACTCACTTAAAAGTCTTTCTTTTCCATGTCCATCATGACAGTTTTTTAGTCATGCTATGCAAAGGAGGATGTGGAGGGTGGGGGAATAAAACAAAACCAAAAAAAAGGCATTTCTTTGATTTTGGTCCTACAGGAATGTCGCATTGCACATCCAATAGTGAAGTGTACGTACTGCAGATCTGAGTTTCAGCAGGAGAGGTGAGATTGTGTGCCAGTAATTTTGATTCATTTTTTTTACTAATGCAAACACAGGAAGTTTATTTGCTTTTTGGTAAATTTAATATAACTTAAATCTTTTGTTTGTTTTCCTGCAGTAAAACAAACACAATCTGTAAGAAATGCGCCCAGAACGTCAAACAGTTTGGAACAGTAAGTAGTTTTTTGTTTGTTTGTTTTCCATGTAGCACTGCTTTATTCTCAGCACAGATTAAACTGATCGTCAGATTATTCATTTGGTGTTCATCTGTTGTATTTTGGAACTGAATGATTTATTCAGTGTGTTTTGTTTTTGTAGCCCAAACCCTGCCAGTACTGTAACATCATTGCGGCTTTTATCGGGACAAAGTGCCAACGCTGTACCAACTCGGAGAAGAAATATGGACCTCCACAGACCTGTGAACAGTGCAAACAGCAGTGCGCCTTTGACCGCAAGGAGGAAGGCAGAAGAAAGGTGCAAACCTCACGCACATGCAGTCTTGAAGTCACAATAAATGTGTTTCGTTGAGGTTTACGAGCCGCTGCGTTTTGCTGCAGGTGGATGGAAAGCTTCTCTGCTGGCTCTGCACGCTGTCGTACCGCCGCGTCCTGCAGAAGACGAAGGAGCAGAGGAAGGGCTTCGGGTCCTCCAACTCCTCGTCATTAAACGAGAAGGACCACCACTCCAGATCGCACCATCATCACCACCATCACCACCACCACCAACACAGACACAGCACTTCTCACCACAAGTACGTCCTCTGTTGTATCACTTTTTGTTTGTTCCATCCCCACAAATTGCTTTGTACCCACTTTGGCAGCTGCCCACACATTTAAGATTTAGTCTGCTTGAGCACGCTTTGAAAACATGGGAAAATTTGGATAATTTTAAAAATTATAAATATTATTTATCATCTGTATGATTTTTAGAACCAGGTGTCAGAGAGAAGAGCTCTGGTGCAGGTGTCAAAATACAGCTTGAGATAGGTTGGAGATGCCTGCGACATCTCTGTGACTATTTCAATCGAAAACTTGCGGCACAAATTGTTTGAACATGTTCAAAAACTCAAGCGACAGGACTGTGATTCTGATTTCAATCCAGAACCCTGAGAAAGTCGCAGATATTCTGGAGACTCCCACATTCACTAGACCTCCTTAAAGCTCATAAAGTAATACTTTTAAAAGTTGCTCTTTTTACTGATTTCCTTCTATCTTTCGCAGACTGAGTGGGAGCTTGAGTCCCGAGCAGGAGCCAGGACTTTGGAAGCAGAGGTACAACTATTATTTTTAACTTGAAAATGTATTTTTTTGAACAATGTATTATTGTTTTTCTTTATTACTGTCTGGATTTGCTTTGCAGCCATAAATCGTCTTCAATCCAAAAGGAGACTCCAAAGAAGAAACCAAAACTGGAGATGAAGCCATCTAACGGGGACAGGTATGTGTGGCAGGGCGTACAGCTGATCTAATCTAACAAGATGGTTGGAGAATACATCAGACTTCATGCTCTTTTCTTATTTGTTTCCTCTTTTACCTCATCAGTAGTTCCATCACTCAGTCCATGGATTCAGGCGGAACAGACAACTTCATCCTCATCAGCCAGCTGAAAGAGGAAGTGATGTCACTGAAGAGACTTCTGCAGCAGAGGGATCAGACTATTCTGGAGAAGGACAGAAAGGTGGGCTGCCAGCCTGGGCCGAGCCCCCAGCTGTGATTACTCAAACCTGCACAAATGTGCGTTACTTTGCTTCACGTGTTGTTTTGATGAGGAATTTTCTCCCACCAGCTTACAGAACTCAAAGCAGACTTTCAGTACCAGGAGTCCAATATGAGAGTGAAGATGAACCAGATGGAGAAAGCACACAAAGAGTCCATGGAGCAGCAGCAGGTGGGATTACAATCACTGTTGGTTTCTGTCACGTCATATTTACCTGCTAATAAACAGCTAACCCTTTTGTATTTTAATAGAAATGTTGCTCTATTTTTTTCATTTATGATTATTGTCACATGTCAGAAGTTATTATTTGTTAATTAAGTGAATCAACATGTTGTAAAAATAATTAGTTGCACAACATTTTTGTTTTGATAACAACTAAGTTAGCTTAGTGTTCAGACTTTTGTATTTTCTCCTCAAATCAGAATCAGGATTTAGGGAAGTGCATTCATTAAAAGGTGTTTTCTTTAAATGATCACTTCCTCTGTGTTTCATGTGTTTCCGCAGACTAAGAACAGGGAGCTGATGAAACAAGTGGCTGCCCTTTCCAAGGGGAAAAAGTTTGACCGGACAGGAAGTTTGCTGCTGTTGCCCTAACAATAGGCCGGCCATCGGGTAACGACAACAGAGTGGCTTCATTTTCTGTAACACTGTGAGCGTCTCCTTCCTCTGTTTCCTCTTTGTCATCTACGTCCTTCGCTTCTTGAATTACTGAAGCCAGAGGGCATGTCGTACAAGGAAACCAGCTGTTACATTAAAAGAAACCTCTCTCTTAATATATACACTTTTTTTTAGATATTTTATGTCGCGTTTCCTTTGGATGCGACTTTTAGATGATGTGGAGGTCGAAGCCCTCGTTTCTACACTGCCGGGCCAAAACAAAAAGCATGTTGCGTGCTTTTGTTGAGCACGTTGTGGTGACTCTGTATCCACTTGGTTTTTATGGATGTCATGCAATTATTTATTCAACTGTATTTCTTAGCTTTGTTTTTATTCCTCAAGACATACTGCGAAAATATCCCACGTTTTGGGGTTTTCGATAGCAATTAGTTCTATTTTTGTAAACAGATGCGATTGTGGAAGACACTCTCTCCTCAACAGAGACCTACGTGCAACTTTATCATGTATGCAAAACGCCGGGTGGGTTACTGCTGGGCCGCTGCTCAGAAAACTCAGAATTCAGACAACCAATGAGCACTCTGAAACGGCTAAATGCCTCTTTGCTGCCCACTTCCTCACTGTGTGACAGCTTTGCTGTTTCTCTCTACTGGAACGATTGTAATACTGCATGATTTTACTGCCAGATACCAGAAGGGCGTTGTGGTCGGACTTCTTTACCCTCCCTTTTACTTAGTTTTTTAAGAATCACCTGTAAATGTATTTACTGGGGTCAGCCATTGTATTTCAACCATTGCTTCTGTCAGTTTTAGTGAGTACAGTATGTGTATGGTATGGCCAGTTGACATTAACATGTCTGTAGAAGATGCTTTTTAAAGGAACACACCTATCACCTTACATTACTGGGCTGGTTTCATACTGTGGTGTTCAGGATCACTTTTGTACTTTTTTTCAATCTGAAATGTTTAAAACTATTAAAATTGACTAAACTGTTATTGAATGTTTCTTTTGTTTACTTTTTATCCATTAAACGTCAGGTTTTATAATAACACAGCTAATAAAATGTAGCCACTTTACACTTATGCCAGTTTAGAGTCAAATAACCACCAATAAGCTGATTCGCTGAAAGTCTTTAGAAATACAATCCAAATAGTCAAAAATATTTAAAAGTTGAAAAATAAAACCACTTTTTTTCCAGTGTAACAAAAATACTCAACGTAGAGCATGAATATTGGCAGTTTTTGAGAAAATTAGTTCTTCAGAAATTGTGTCAAATATTATTTGAACTAACTAATAAAACAGATTGTTCTGTTTATTTTTCACAACAGTACAGCGGGGCAAGCTTTTCAAGGTCACAAAAAAGGTTATCAAAAGCACTCTTCAAGAAGCTACAGGAAAATCTACAAATATTGATAAATTCCTTCATGTGATGTCAAGAGATTTAGAAGCCTCCTGGCTGCAGCTGTCTTTTAAAATTCAATAACAAAGCCAAGCTGAAAGGCAAAAATAAAATGGCTGTTTTTAAAAACAGAAATATTGCGCAACTGGAACAATCTGTGAATGTGGTTTGAGCTACTATAATTTGTACTGAACCAAATAGCGGTAAATGAAAGATGATATACACTATTGCAAAAAGAAAAGCAAGGAAAATGAGACTAGTGTTGACAAATCTTATTTGAGATGTAATGAAAATTGTAAACAACAAAAATTGTTAAACGTAACCATAAACTAATATAATTTTGACTATGTTTTACTTTGTGATAGTTTTCTTTTAGCCTGTTAATAAGTCGTTTTCTATTATGATGTCAATGGAACAAATAGCGTTTGCCCATAATAGTTTTTGACATTTGCAAAGCAACATAAAATACTTAAATAATTTTCAAAGTAAGAAGCACTGGTGTATACAATAACACGTTCAGCGACATGCAAGTCTAAATGGATATTTAAAAAAAAAAAATCCATAACATTCACCGAGCTACACTATCCAGTTGTTGACAACTTTTCGAGCCACTGAACGCATCACACGTCACATCCGGGTCAGAGCTTCCGCTAATGTCGCAGGCTGCTGCAGCAGAGTTAGCACAAATAAAGACTTAACCTAGTGCTAAATTTAACATTGCCAGGTTTTTGTTAATGCAGGGTAACATTTTTATTTGGAATCCGTAGTTTACCTTGGCTGCAAATTAAAACATGCATAATAATCTAGATTTTAGGTTGCGCATTCAACCTTAGAAATAGTTAGCGTATTGCTAACGTTTTTAGCTTTTAGCTCCCTGGGTTAGCACTCAGTGCTACTATCAAACTGGCTCAAACCTAAGCTTAAGAATATTTAAGAGAGGTCAGAAAAGGTGAGTGTTGCTTAAATATTAATACGTTTTGGGTTAGTGAACATAATTAAAATTCTTCCATTTTTTTGGCACAACTTCCGTCATCACGTTGTCTTGTTGAATAAAGTGAGCAAACTTAGATTTATTATTATTAAATATCCTGTATTGTTTTTTGTTTGTTTGTTTTTTTCTTATGTAGGATGTCGGATTCAGACAGCGATGAGGATCAGGATCGCCCCTTTTCTCTCACTGGGTTCCTGTTTGGAAATATCAATGAAGATGGACAGCTGGAGGATGACAGTGTTTTGGACAATGTGAGTGACTCAGATGTTGTTGTTTTTTACTACAGTGTGCTGTTATTTGTGTAATCGTTTAAAGTTGACTGTATGTGTTCATTTAACCTGCTTTTGATTGTTTTGTTTCTCTGCCTGATCTGTCACCAGGAGTCTAAGAAGCATCTAGCTGGTTTGGGCTCTCTGGGTCTGGGCTCTCTCATCACAGAGATCACTGCCAGTGAGGATGAAAACAAGGAGGAAAACAGAGACACTGGAAATGTGGATTCAGAGGGTGAGGAGAAAATGTATGAAGGAACTTGATGTGACCAGGCAGGACCATGATTGGATGATGTTTTAGTMACATTTTCTCATGCAGGTTGGGTTAAAAGCACGGATGACGCTGTCGACTATTCTGACATCAGTGAGGTTGCTGAGGATGAGACAAAAAAGTACCGTCAGGCGATGGGGTCTTTGCAGCCCAGCAGAAAGACAGGTAATCATTTTTCAGCTCTCTAGTGTCCGTTCAACTCTTAGTTGTTTGAATATTGTTATGATAAATAAAAAAAATGTATGTAACTTTAGAATTTGCCATTAATGCTGTGAAATATATTTTTTATTATAAAAACTTAAAAGAATAACACAACTTTTTCATCCATTCATCACTATACAAGCTGTTTTTCCCCCACCTTTTATTTTGTTACTCACCATATTTTGAAATGCTATGAAATAGTTTGGACTTTTCATTCACTCGTCTGTTTGCGTTTATGTTAACATGTTTTCGAACTCCTTAATCCTAGATGACGAGGACGACTATGATGCTGACTGTGAGGATATTGACTCGAAGCTAATGCCTCCACCACCACCGCCAACTCTTCCCACGCCAATCAAGAAGGAGGAATCCTCCTCTCAGAGCACAAATGGTGAGCACACATACACCTGAAGCATTCTCTATAAAGAAAACGGTTTGTTTTAAACAGAATGARGTATTTTCTAGTTGTGCATGAAACAAGGCAAGGTTGAATCATTTCAATTACCTGCTTCTGTAATCTGACACGGTCTCTTCCAGCAACTGCAGAAGATGGCGATGGTATCATCCTGCCCTCCATTATTGCACCATCCTCTATTGGTGATAAGGTGGACTTCAGCAGCTCCTCGGACTCTGAGTCAGAAACGGACCGTCCCTGCCAGGGCTCGGGGGCTGGAGGCCCCCCCGACAGGCTCACCCTCCCTCTAGCTGGCATCATGCAGAAAGATGCTGCCAAAGCCTTGCCCAGCGTCACGGAGCTCTTTCCAGAATTTAGGCCAGGCAAGGTAAAAGCMTCTCTAGGAGCATATAAGTCGTTTAATTACACAAATTACTTTTTAAACCTGTGTTTTGTATTTTATATGTGCACTTACAGCCATTTTCTTACGTTTATGAAAAGGTACTTCGGTTCCTGCGGCTGTTCGGTCCYGGAAAGAACATGCCGTCCGTTTGGAGGAGCGCCCGCAGGAAAAAGAAGCGGAAGCACAGGGAGCCTCACCCTGGGACCCCTCCTCCTGAGGGAGAGGTCGTGGAGCCAAACCAGGAGAAAAAGTCRGGGTGGATTTARGAGTACGCGCCCCCTCCGCCTCCAGAGCAGTGTCTGTCTGACGATGAGGTAAAGCCTCGTGATGTCACCACACAGAAACCCGGCGCTCTCTCCGTCACTTCACACGCACTCCTCTTTCCGTCCAGATAACCATGATGGCTCCAGTCGAATCAAAGTTCTCGCAGACCTGCGGTGACGTCGACAAGGAAGCGGAGTCTCGACCTAAAGTAGCAGAGTGGCGCTACGGTCCGGCYCAGCTCTGGTACGACATGCTGGGCGTCTCTGAGGATGGAAGCAACTTCAACTATGGCTTCAAGCTGAAGGAACAGGAGTCAGATGAGACCGAGAAGCAAGATGTGCCTAAAGAAGTGACAGAAACCATTCAGGAGGTGTGAATACATATAATTGTGTTTTTAGGAGTGAGATGTTTGTTGATTTTTAAAAATATTTGTGTGTTATGTGTTTTAGGAACAAAGGCAGGAAGAAATGGAAATTGATGGTGACAACGTTGACGGCGAAGAAACAAAATTGGCGCTTGAGAACGAGCTGTTCCTGATGGTCACTCAGCTGCAGTGGGAGGATGATATTATTTGGAATGGAGAGGATGTGAAACACAAAGGCACCAAGACTCAGAGAGCCAGCCTGGCAGGGTGGCTCCCCTCCAGCATGACCCGCAACGCTAATGCTTATAARGCACAGCAGGGTAAGAATACACACAGCCGCCTGATTGTTTCAWGCAAAATTTACATTAAAGCAAGAAAAATAAATAAATCATTTGTTTAACCTTTCAGGTCTGACCAGAAGTAACTCCCAGCTGGTGCCACCAACACCTCCACCCATTCCCAAAGTGTCTTCAATCTCTGGCTCCAAAAGGGAAAAAAGCAGCCACGATAATCAGGGTAACAGGTTTGTTTTGTTTTCGCGTACACTTTGTCTTCCCGCTCGTCTTCACCTCTTGATTTTTTTTCGCAGCCTCTCATGAGGAAGACTGCTCCTGGTTCTCCATTTTTCCCATCGACAACGAGGAGCTGGTGTACGGTCGCTGGGAAGACAACATCATCTGGGATGATCAGGAGATGGATCACATGCTCARGCCACCTGTTCTTACCCTGGATCCGAATGATGAGAATATAATTCTAGGTATATAAAAACAAGTTGGGTTTACTTTCAACTTCTTTTAAACTTCTGCTCTTAATCATGGACTACTATAATAAACTTTAATTTGATACATGCTATGCTGGTGTCTTCCAGAAATTCCTGATGAAAAGGAGGAGATGACCTCCCACTCTCCGTCAAAAGAGAATAAAAAAGAAACGGCAATTAAGAAGAGTCGTATTCTCCTTGGAAAGACTGGGGTGATAAAAGATGAGCCACAGCAGGTCTGGTCCCTCAAGGCAGTCTTTATTTTAACTAAACAAAACCAAGACTTTGATCTGAAATTGCTGTAATGTTGCACAACCTAATTATGAAAACATGTACCCTAAAATACATAATTAACAGATAAAATAAAATGAAACTCCGGAAAAGTTTTAATTGAATGTATTTATTTCTGTCGACACAGAACATGTCCCAACCTGAGGTTAAAGATCCCTGGAACCTGTCCAATGATGAGTTCTACTATCCTAAACAACAGGGCCTGAGAGGAACCTTCAGTGGTAACATCATTCAGGTGAGCCCGAGCCGTCAGAAAACTGTCCATTCAATGAGAGACACAGACATGAGCACGTTTAGGACATGTTACACACATGTCCTCTTCTTTGACAGCACTCCATTCCCGCCCTTGAGCTGCGGCAGCCCTTCTTCCCCACTCACATGGGACCCATGAAGCTTCGYCAGTTCCACCGCTCCGCTCTGAAGAAATATTCCTTCGGCTCTTTGTCTCAGCCGGGACCTCACGCCGTTCAGCCGCTGCTCAAACACATAAAGAAGAAAGCCAAGGTGGAGCCCAGAAAAATTGTGTTTTTTGTTTGACTCCGCGAACGTTCAAAAGACGTTACGTTTAGAGCTTTTAATTCTAACGGTGCGCCGAATGTGTGTTTGAATTTGATTTTCGTCAACAGATGCGAGAACTGGAGCGGCAGGCATCCGGAGGTGGAGACATGTTCTTTATGAGAACGCCGCAGGACTTGACAGGGAAAGATGGAGATCTGATCCTGGCAGAGTACAGTGAGGAATACCCTCCTCTCATCATGCAGGTTGGCATGGCATCCAAGATCAAAAACTACTACAAAAGGGTAAGTGAGCCATCTGCTTTCCATTTTTAGACTTTGCTCATATTGCTTTTATTTTGGTGTTAAAATAATATTAAAAAATGYTGTACTGTAGTGCAGTGTTGGGATSATAATAAGTTCTTACCTGTTTGTGTTGGYCATGTTACTGTGTTCTTCAGAAACCTGGAAAAGATCCCGGAGCACCAGACTGTAAATATGGAGAGACTGTCTACTGCCACACGTCTCCTTTCCTGGGCTCTCTGCACCCTGGACAGCTGCTTCAGGTCTGCACCGCCACAGTCAGGAGATCAAACCACTTATAGCTTTTCTTCACTGGCTCCCAGCTCATTTAAGAATTAATTKTATAATTCTAGTTTTAACTTTTAGAGAAGAGGAATCAAACTCGTTTCCACAGAGGACTACGTGAGCTGACTTTCAAAGAGCCAGTTTTAATGAACTTTAARTAAACACGAAACCTCACATTCTTCATCTTATTGCTATGGCTGATCACCACTAATAAACAATAACTGAGCTCTACATGGTATTTCCTGCACAGAAACAGTGTTTTAACACATCCTCTTATAAACACTGAAAAGCACGACTGACTAAATGTGAAATGAATAAAACAGAATTACTATTAAAAGTAAGAGATTTACTCACTGTTGAGTTGTGGTGAGTAGCTGCTGTCTTTAATTCTGAATGCATAATCAACATGCATTATGGGAGATGTAGTTTATGGTCGATGCTGGCTTTAAAGCAGCTTATTGTGAGACATTCAGGACTATTTTACTAAATTGCTCYGGACCACAGTTACTGAAAGCCAACAGTTCAGGAGCTGGACAAGTATTAGATTTCACTATTTAAATGACTTTATTTTGTTGCATTGAATCATAAATTTAAAGTTTGACATGGATATGATTTTCATATTAAATTAAATTAAATAAATAAATATAGAGGCTGGCCTTTGGTGGGCCAGACAGAAGTCACTTGCAGACCACATCTGGCCTGCGGGCCTTGAGTTTGACYTGCTTTAGAGCTTTAAATGAACAAGCTCTATCTTATATTTCGGACTTGATTCTATGGAAGCTTTCAAAAAACATCTGAAGACTTTCTTTTACAAATGGGCTGTTGTAGTTTAAGAGTTTTAATTGTTATTGCTTTTATTGTGAAGCACATTCTTATTTTATATCTATGAAAGGTGCTATATAAATAACCATTATTTGTAAAGATAAAAATGTGCCTCGGGTCTCTTATCATAGTGTTATAGATTGAGTCTTTCTCCTACAGGCTTTTGAAAACAACCTCTTCCGTGCCCCAATCTACCTGCACAAGATGCCAGAAACGGATTTCTTGGTTATCCGAACGCGACACGGCTACTACATTCGAGAGCTCGTGGACATTTTTGTTGTCGGTCAGGAGTGTCCCTTGTTCGAAGTCCCAGGCCCAAACTCCAAACGTGCCAACACTCACATCAGAGACTTCRTGCAGGTTTTTATTTCCCACCAGATCACCTGCAAAATAATCCACCTGTCGTCGTTGCAAATGCTCAGCCGCCAACGCCTGTTCTCTTGTAGGTGTTCATTTARCGCCTGTTCTGGAAGAGCAAAGATAGGCCCAGAAGAATCCGCATGGAGGACATAAAGAAAGCTTTTCCCTCGCACTCAGAGAGCAGCATCAGGAAGCGACTCAAACTCTGTGCTGACTTTAAACGTACAGGTGGGTGTTTGGAGACAGTTGCATCCAATACAGCAAATAACGGCACTTCATTAAGAAGAGCCTGGTTTTCATGGCAGGGATGGACTCCAACTGGTGGGTGCTGAAGCCCGACTTCAGGCTGCCAACAGAAGAGGAAATCCGAGCCATGGTGTCTCCAGAGCAATGCTGCGCCTATTACAGCATGCTGGTGGCAGAGCAGCGGCTAAAGGTAACAGTTTCTACATCCAGATAAGGTCAAACCTTTAATGTGACTACGGTTTCATAAGTTGTTGGGCTGTTGCAGGACGCCGGATACGGAGAGAAATCTTTCTTTGCACCAGAAGAGGAGAATGAAGAGGACTTTCAAATGAAGATTGATGATGAGGTATCAATCAGAGTTGTTGTTTTTTTTTTAAAATTATTATTATTATTATGTGCAGACAGAAAAATAATCAAAGAAAACAGATCAGCAGTAATTTTGTGTCACTCATCGAAGGTGCGGACAGCTCCTTGGAACACGACAAGAGCCTTCATTTCTGCCATGAAGGGGAAGTGCCTGCTGGAGGTTACAGGTGTGGCAGATCCTACAGGCTGCGGAGAGGGTTTCTCATATGTGAAAGTGCCCAACAAGCCCACCCAACAGAAGGTGAGCCTGTCCAAAATGGAACCTTGCCAACTGTGCTTCTTTATTGCCCACTGCTAAAAGACAAAGGCGGGTAATAATGTTTGTGTCTGCATTGTGTGTTTGTTAGTCTGTTTCCCAACATATCTCATGAACCACTGGATGAATTTGAATAAAACTTGGAGTTATAATTATTAACCCTAACACATCTACAGCTAATTAAATCTGGGAATTCACATGAATGAATATGGCTGCCACTTAAGAAAACACAAAATGAAAACCTTAACATTTTGGTGTGGTAGTGTCAACACTAACAGGTTTCACAAGGTCTATTTTTTCCCCATTAACTATTTGGGTCAACACTGTTAACAAAATATCTCATAAACCACTGGGCGGATTTTAATTAAACTTAATTACAGATGATACCTGATCAACAGTAAATCTGGTATATCTCAGTCAGTTTTACAGATATTAAGCAAAACAAAGAAATGTTTGGTTGTAGCTGAGAGTCATTCACAACACATACTCTAAATTTGAGATTGCACTTAGTAACAACTCCATCATTTCATAACCTAAGTTGATCTTAGTCCAGGGGTGTCCAAACATTTTGTCACATGGGTCAAAATTGTAAAGTCAGAGGGAGTTGAGGGCCAAAAAAATTTGTCCTTTACCTGCTCAACAATAAACTAAGCATTGAATACTTTATTTAAACAAATAAAGTAGTCAGATTTATTGCTGGAAATGGAAATTAAATCTAGATCCAGAACTTTAAATGTGTTTTGCGGGTTTCAGAAATTTAGCAATTTTATAGGTTTCAATTGGGGGAAAAAATAACCAAATTTAGTCAATTCTGGTCAATAAAGTCAGGATTTAGGTGACTCTTTAGTTGAAAATGCTTGCTGTATTCAGACGAATTTAATAATTAATTAGAAGCAGATTGGAGTGTAGCAAAATCAGCTTTTGAGTAGAAGTCACTGTATCGATGTGGAAAAAGCTACGAGTCTGGTTATTTAAAGACAAATAATTGGTATTGTTGCCAATATTTTTTATTATGAGATTTTACTTTGTGATAAATTTGCCCTAATAATAAATAGAAAGTCTCCATCAAACACCTGTGCCGGGGGGACAAATTAATAAACAAATTAATATAATTCTTGAACTGAAGTCAGGGGCCACAATTTGGACATCCCTGTCTTAGGCCAAAGATGGGGCATTGAAAGGCAGTGCATCAGCTTTTTATTTTTGTATGTTTTTGTTTAAGTTTGGCTCCTTTTTCACCACTAGGATGACAAAGAGCCACAGCCTGTGAAGAAGACAGTAACAGGAACAGACGCTGATCTGAGGAGGCTCTCACTTAAGAACGCCAAGCAGCTCCTCCGTAAGTTTGGCGTTCCAGAGGAAGAGGTGAGATCACATGGCATTTTTGTGCTGAACTATAATATTTGTGTTCACTGCAGTTGTAGATAATTTCACAATCAGCTTTTCTTTTTTACTTTAAAAGGCAGACATTTTGTTAGATTTTTGTTCAAGTGATTGTGTTATTGTCCCCCCGTGTCAGATCAAGAAACTTTCCCGCTGGGAGGTCATCGACGTGGTGAGAACGATGTCCACCGAGCAGGCTCGCTCAGGAGAGGGGCCGATGAGTAAGTTCGCCAGAGGCTCCCGTTTCTCCGTCGCTGAACACCAGGAGCGCTACAAGGAAGAGTGCCAGAGGATCTTCGACCTGCAGAACAAGTGAGACGCTTGTTTAAAATCACATTTCTCACTKTGGGTTCTGCTCGTACAGGTTTTACACTCCTTTTGTCACTTTTTCCCACCTCTACCCCAGAGTGCTGGAGTCCACCGAGGTGCTGTCCACAGACACAGACAGCAGTTCAGCTGAAGACAGTGACTTTGAGGAGATGGGTAAGAACATCGAGAACATGCTGCAGAACAAAAAGACCAGCTCCCAGCTGTCCAGAGAGAGGGAGGAGCAGGAGAGGAAGGAGCTGCAGAGGATGCTGATGGGAGAGGAGAGCGATCGTGACAACAAGGGACGCAAAGAGCGACGCAAAGGCTTGTGTATGTTGGTGTTTCCTGTAGCAAAGATCTTAACGCGTCACTAAAACCTGTCTAACTGCGAGCYTCGCGTCTCTCCACTTTACAGCCAGCTCTCTGTCCACCAGCTCCCACAAAGATGACGACACGTCTTCCGTCACCAGCCTCAACTCATCAGCTACAGGACGCCGCCTCAAGATCTATCGCACCTTCAAGGACGAGGACGGCAAGGAGTACGTCCGCTGTGAGACGGTCCGMAAAGCGTCTGTCATCGACGCCTACACCCGGATCAGAACCACTAAGGATGATGAATTCATGTGAGTTTTGTTGTTATCATTGATTGGTTCACTGAGCAGTTGGGGTTACTTCACACAGATGAGAGTAACTTTACATAAATCATTTGCACGAGTTTAACTACACAACAGCAYAAGCTAAGCTAACATTAGCTACCATTAGCTTCTCAATCTCAGTCGTCCTGCCCTCTCATCTTAAGTACCGTACTTAAGATGGTCCAGAGMTGTTTTTCATTATTGTTGTGTTGCAAATAGAACAGATATTTTTATTTATTTATTTATTTTTGTTTTGTTACAACTACAGCATTCTTATTTCCCCACCTAGACTACTTTTAATAAATAGTGTTTAATTGCTAAAACTGAAGCATCAATGAAAATATTCATGTAAAAAATGAAGCCTAAATTTGTGTGTTATCAAATTAACTGCTTCACCATAAGATGAAGGTTTTGTTTGTAGTCTTTGGCCTCCAACTTGACTGGAAATCTTATTTTGTAGGAAGTAAAAGTCAAATATGTTTCATTGTGTCTCTCTGTGGTCGCAGACGAAAGTTTGCCCTCTTCGATGAGCAGCACAGAGAAGAGATGAGGAAGGAGCGCCGGCGGATTCAGGAGCAACTCCGGAGGCTGAAGAGAAACCAGGAAAAGGATAAAATTAAAGGTCCCCCAGAGAAYAAGACCAAGAAGGTCAAGGAGAGACCAGACCTCAAGGTAAAAGTAAGCTTGCTGATTCAGTTCTAAAAACATTTCTTTTGACTTTTTATTTTTWWTTTTTTTGCACCCAGCTGAATGCAAAATCTAACCTTTTAATGATGATGTTAAGTGAATCGGTAACTTATTCTTTTTTATTTGACTATCATCGTGTTCCTTCCTGTTTGCCTTCGTCCAGCTGAAGTGRGGCGCGTGTGGCGCCATCGGACACATGAGAACCAACAAATTCTGCCCGCTGTACTACCAAACCAACGCCCCGCCCTCTAACCCAGTGGCCATGACAGAGGAGCAAGAAGAGGAGCTGGAAAAGACCGTCATCCACAACGACAACGAGGAACTCATCAAGGTGGAGGGCACGAAGATTGTGCTGGGCAAGCAGCTCATTGAAAGGTTAAAACTTTGCTTTTTAGTCAGATACTATCGTAAACAGTGTGTGTTCTGTGCTGCCAGCTCTTGGTAGTTGCTGACTTCTCTTTTCTTTTGGCAGTGCTGATGAGGTGCGCAGAAAGTCATTGGTGCTCAAGTTTCCCAAGCAGCAGCTGCCTCCAAAGAAGAAAAGACGAGTGGGCAGTGCCGTCCACTGTGACTACCTCAATGTAAGCCTTGTTGTACCACGTGTGATGACACACATCTAGATTTAAAATGTCTTAAATTCAATAAATAAAATAATATGTTACTTTTCAAATACCGCCACCATATTTTAGGACCACGGTATTCCAAAATACAGTTACACCACCCAAGCCTAATCAAAGCTACTTTCTACTAGCGGCTGCTATACACGCTTGCTAGCAAACCATTCTGTGGTTAATTATAGGTAAYGTCAGGTTTACTGGCAGTTTGCTGTACAACATGTGTTTTCACAACTGTCTGTTGCCCACACAGATGAGGTCAGGTGCATTCTGTGCAAAATAATGTTCAAACTGCAGGGCGAAAAGCACAAAACTGAAACAGACCCCAGCTTCATACTCACACTGATCCCAGAGCAGCTTTTGGTTTGACACAAACACTGAAATTGGAGCTTTTGTGGATTTTAATTGTTTGAAGTCATTTCTTCTCTAGACTCTCATACTCAGAAAACACTGAGCATTATGAGAGTGGTATTTGAGTTTTAGTAACTTTTTTTGTTTTAAATGTRAAGAAGTAGCAGCAATAAAAAACTTACTTATTGTTCAATAAACAGACAAAAATTAAACTTGAGTTTACTCACTGAGTGACACACATGCTATACTTGGTTGTAATACAGCATCCCCTTTATTTATAGTTTTATCAGTCTTCATTTTCATTTAATTTGGCATTAAATTTGTAATAGCTGACTTAAGCTGATGTGTTACACTTATTTTATACATATATTAACAGAAACCACATAAAGCAATCCACCGCAGGCGAACTGATCCGATGGTTACATTGTCCTCTGTCCTCGAAAGCATCATCAACGACATGCGGGATCATCCCAACGTAAGAGCTGTCCAACACCAACAATATCGATTTATTCCTTGTCYTCTGTGCATTCTCATCTGAATGTCRGTCTCATTATTACAGACGTATCCTTTCCACACACCGGTCAACGCCAAGGTTGTGAAGGACTACTACAAGATAATCACTCGTCCCATGGATCTACAGACACTGAGGGAGAATGTACGCAAGCGGATGTACCCGTCGAGGGAGGAGTTCCGCGAAGCAGTGGAGCTTATTGTCAAAAACAGCGCTACCTACAATGGTAATTTGATTACAATTGGTTGGATCAAACACACGAAGAAAAAAMAAATAATCACCCTACTTGATTTAACCTTTAGCCTRACGTCAGCTTGCTGAGATAAAATCTGTTTTTGCTCCACCCAGGGGCAAAGCATCCCATAACACAAGTGGCGCAGTCCATGCTGGATCTGTGCGACACTAAACTGAAAGAGGTGAGTGAGCGTCGGCAGCAGTCAGGACTCAGGTTCTRGTTGGTTTTCTTGGTAACCGTCACCTCTTTTGCCTGTGACCGCAGAAGGAGGACCGGCTGGTGAGGCTGGAGAAAGCCATCAACCCCCTGCTGGATGATGATGACCAGGTGGCGTTCTCCTTCATCCTGGACAACATTGTAACTCAGAAAATGATGGCGGTTCCTGATGTGAGTGGTCCTCTTTTCTTTTTATATCGTACAGAGCAATGATCTGAGTCAGATTAATATTTAACTTCTATTTTTCTGTTTCCTCTTTTTTTTTTTTTGTTTAGTCTTGGCCATTTCACCATCCTGTCAATAAAAAGTTTGTGCCAGATTATTATAAGGTGATTGTAAACCCCATGGATCTGGAGACCATCCGGAAGGTGAGAGGCTTTTGATGTGTCATTTACACACTTAATATTTACCAGTATTTAAAATAAATTTAACTAACACCTCCACCTCATTGTTCTAACAGAACATCTCCAAACATAAATACCAGAACCGAGAAGCATTTCTCTCAGATATCAGCCTCATCCARGCCAACAGCATCAAGTACAACGGTAAGTCACGTTTATCACCTCTGTTATGAGCTGATGGAAGATTTTCCTAAAAGTGTCCAACTTTTTAAAAATTTTTTTAGCAAAAGTGGATTTAGTATCTTGTTCTGTGTTTTTTTTGTCAGGCTCAGACAGTCCTTTCACCAAAACAGCCCTGGATATTATCAGTGTGTGTGAGCAGACCTTGGCGGAGGTGAGTTGAAATTGTTTGCCTTTTTATTTGCAGGAAGAATGCTGGAAGTATTAAGGGATCATTGTTGCCAGATTGGGCGAGTTTCAGCTTAACTGGGCTTCTTTTTAACATGTTGGTCTGAAATGAGCAGCTTTGGGCGGGTTGTTAAAATTTGGACTGCTTGTCACCACATTTGGAGCATTTTTTAGAAAGTCTTCACAAGGAATATCTATCAAAGTAGTTGTGTTGCAGACATGTAAAACACTTAAAAAAAGATGCAGTGTCCTTGCATTTATTTTTGAAATGTCTAGAATCTGTCAAACGTGACATCATCAATGGTTAATAGTCATCAGTTAATCAAGTGTCACTGTGAAATGGTACAAGTCAGTTCAACTAAGCCTAAAACCTAACCAAATATTGTAAAACAGAAATCCAAGTGCAACCTCGTGACGATGAAAGAACATGGTGCCTCAAAAAAAAAAAAAAAAAACCACAAGTCTGGTTCTGGTCAGAATATAAGAAACTTTGAGGTTTGCAACATGTGTCGCTTGTCACACATCTATATATGCAGTCTATGGTTTATCAGATACTATTTGTTGTTTTGTTGCCTGATTGCATATTTTGTGAGGAGCCTGTATGTGCAGCCTTTTTTTGTTTGTTTCAGTGCAGTTGTGTTTACACTGCCGGTGTTCTTTATCGTGTGTATAGTTGTATGTTTTTAACGTGAGTTTCAGCAGAGGTTGAGATTTGGGCTGGAAACTGTCAGTCAGATCTAGTAACCCTGGTTGGGATGTTCTGTAATGAACCTTTTGTGTTGCCAGTATGATGAACACTTGACACAGCTGGAAAAGGATATCTCTACCGCTAAGGAGGCAGCTCTGGATGTGGCCGACTTGGACAGTTTGGACCCGATGACACCTGGACCGTACACACCGCAGGTAAGCTCATTTTTCTTTCCACCATTGTAAACATAAGTCTTCTTCTACTGTTAACACCAATACATCTTACACTCTTAATAGACTTTACGCTACATCTGTATAAAATATTCCAAATAGTGTGAACTTTTGCTGCAGCTTCTTTGCCACATCCTGTAGTTCTCCTCCTGCCCTTTTCTTCACTTGTTCACTGTGTTAACTTTCCCCTTCCAGATCGTAATATTTATTTTGTGCAGTCTGGTTTCTTCACTGTAGTGTCTTCTTTCTCCCAACTTGTTTTTTCTCCWTCACCCCTACCCTCACGGCCCGCCTCTTCCTTTGTGTATTGCCGCTCTGTGCTTGGCGCGGGCCAGCCTGCTGATCTGTTTGACAGCSTGGCTTCAGGGAGTCTGCCCAGGGAGCCCAGCGGCCTTTTCTCTGAGGGACCTCTAGTGGTTGCTCCAGAAAAGAGAGGGGGGCAGGTATGGAGAGAGACCAAGAAAAGGCTCACCACCACATGCCACCTCTCCTCAGTCCATCCTCAGAGCTTCATTGTGCACTTCTTTTGTACCTTTTTATGTAGAAGTTGATTTAGAAGTATTTCACTCTACTTGTCAGCAAGTGAGATGATTTTGTTTTCATTTTACTTTTTGTGGCTCTCAGGGACGGCATGGCAGGAGACCTGGAGAGGAAGACTCAGATGTGGATATTGAGGGCTTTGAAGAGGACGATGACGGCAAACCCAAGACTCCTGCTCCTGTAAGAGACATGATTTATTAATAGGCACGGTGTCGACTTGGTATGAGACATTATCTTTACACAAAMAAATATAAAGCTTTCACCATGTTGTAGTTTTAAAACATATCACGTCAAATAAATGTCTTTATACAAATAKAGAAATATATTTGCTAAGATAAATTCACATATTGCTAAAATAATGGTCATATTATAGCTATACCTGCATAATTTAGTAAATATATTTAATATAAAGTGCTCTTCGTTTAGGTATTTTAATTTTCCTAAACAGATACGAAAGATAAAATGAGACAGGTTAATGTAACAGTCACTCTTTACAATCAGCATCATATTTTATGTACGCGACGCTGGTTTAAATTAGCTAATATTTCTAAAAAATAAGGCTGAAATGTTTATTTAATAGTAGTCCGATTTTAAACTGCTGTAATAGTAAAACCAGACAATAAACACCAATACTTAGAGTTTTAAATTTAAAACAAAAATTTAGGAGAGTCTAAACGCAGCTGACTGTCAGCTCTTTGCAACAAGTACTGGAGGGGAAGTGTCTCTCCGTTCTACATCCAGTCAGAGAACATCCCTCAAGTTAAACTTGTAACTTTAATAATGCTAAAAAGCACAGAAATGAAATGACTGAAACTCGCCCGATTCTGTGTTTTTAG
Source organism: Austrofundulus limnaeus (assembly GCF_001266775.1). Classification (NCBI taxonomy): domain Eukaryota; kingdom Metazoa; phylum Chordata; class Actinopteri; order Cyprinodontiformes; family Rivulidae; genus Austrofundulus; species Austrofundulus limnaeus. The sequence goes on from NW_013953106.1 coordinate 54,155, forward strand.
GCCGAAGATGCTGAAGGAGACCTGGAGGATGAAGATGACGATGACATGCTGCTGCCGCCCCGCAGACGGCCGCATGTCCAGGACGAAGAGGATGAGGACAGACAACATGGCAGATCGAACCACCCAGCTCAGTCCAGTGTTCTGTATCAGGACCTGCTGATGTCTGATGGAGAGGATGACGCCAGTGAAGAGGAGGGAGACAACCCTTTCTCCTGTGAGTCCACGTTTACATATCTTCAAATGTGRCAGCGTTTGTGGCTTTTCCACAGATGTATTGAACCCTGAACGCAACATTTCTTTGATTCTTACTGAGTCTTCCCTGTCACCCTGTGTGAACCGTCCTGATGCTGTGTGTCCCTGCAGCCATACAGCTGTCAGAGAGTGGCAGCGACTCTGACAGGGAGGTCGATGTGCGACCCACGCCTCCTCGGAGAGCTCAGGACACAGCCCGGATGGGCATGGAGCAGGATGAGAGCATGATGTCCTACGAAGGGGAGGGACATGAACACATGGAGGACAGCAACATCAGGTACAACATTTCCTCACTTATAATTTTATTTTATGACATTTTTAATATGGCTTTTTAAATTTGTTGTTACAAACACCTCGTTATTTGTCTCAGTTACGGCAGCTACGAAGAGACGGAGAGCCGGAGTCAGATGCAGCCTTCTAGCATGGGAAACGGTGAGGAATACGGCATCAGTGAGGAAGAGGAGGAAGACGAAGAAGACGAAGCGCGGAGGAGAGGCCCAGCTGTGCTCTCTCAGGTCCAACTGAGTGAAGATGAGGAGAGCGAAGAGTTTCGATCAATTGGAGGTGACAGCGACATGGACTCTGATGTTTAGGCTTTTTATTTTTTATTTTTTATATCTGTTCATGATCCAGAAACATCCCACTTACAACCGAGAAATGTCATTTCTCTAGTAAATATGTATATTATTCTGTATTTTGTAAATGATGTTTATTGTTTGAGGAACCTTTAGGGTACAAAGCAGCACATTGTAAATTTGAGTTGACTCTGTTTTTGTAGACTTCTTCTTCATGCTGTTCACACATGAAGCGTGCTCACTTCTTTTGTTCTGTTTTCATTTGTCACATTGTACACTCCCCAGGTATTAAACATGATTCTACCTGAGAGACGAGATAAAAATATACTAAATTTGCTAAAGATACAAAAATAAAGTCCTCATTAAAAACAAAATCAAAAATTTTCTACTTTGCAAAGTTTTATTTATTAGGAATTTAATGAAAAATTAGTCTTATATTGATCAAGTTAAAAATAAAGATTTGTGCAATTTATATTGAAATGTGCAGAAAACGAGCCACAATTTAAACWTTAATATGCCTCATAAAAATAAATACAATTATTCTAAGAAAGATTTTCATTCGTCACATCAAAGGTATTGTGTTTTGTCACAGTGAGGATGCATCTAAAGTGATTTATGGAAAATCCTGAAGACACCATGTTGGAGAATGAATTTTTAAAAAGCTGCTGATAAATTGTTAACATTATTTTATTTATTTTTTACATTTACAACACTGAACTTAAAAAAGGATTCATCTTAAGGGATGTTTCCAGAGATATTTTGCTCATTTTCATTCTCTCCATGTGTTTTCTTTAGACACGTTTCAGAAAAGGTGGCACTCCCAACTACAAACTTTATTCAACTTTGCTTTTTATTTCCCTGAAGCAAAACTAACCCAGAGAACAAAGAAACAGACTGTGGTAACCTGCCATTGATGTGTGAAAGGTTGTAAACCCATGGGCGTAATTTGCAGGGGGGTAACGACCCCCCACAATCATTTGATCCCGACAATATAAACCCACAATAAAGCAAAAAAGGTTGGCCTATTCTTAATAATTAAACTGACGTGGAACAGAAAAGGTGCAGAATAAATACAAAGAAAACAGGAAAATTAATTAATCACAAAACATTAAAATGTATTTTAACCCCAAAATATTCTGAATTGTTTCAAAAAAGTAAACAATTCAATAAATAAATAAATAAATAGGGAGATAGTATAATTTCCCCAATAGTAGACTGGAAGTTATGCCCTTATTTAAACCACAGAAGAAGAACTATTGCTCTCAGGTAAAGRCAACAAAAGCACAAAGACAAATGAGCCTTCAGAGCTGGAACTTTTACACTATGCTGACAAAAATACAGTCATTACGTGTACGCTGAATAATAACAGCACACCCACACCACTGTTTCCTGCTAATGACACTTCCTTTTCTGAAGCGTTCAATCATTTGGTTTCTCTCCTGTTATGGTGAGCTGCACACTTCCTGTTGCAACAAATCTGCAAAGGCAGATCTTTCAGCTCGCCACACTGAAGTAAAGCTCAACTGCACTTTCCCACGTCTGTGTCGATGTTTCTACAAGTAGCTTGAAAATCACTTTAACAGAAACTCCAAACAAAGRARATTCTGTAACYGAGACACTCTAAGATAGATGTTTTTATCTTTCTTTATGGTTTGACTGCGTTCATGATGTTTATCAGTGAAGTCTTTCACCGTTGAACGGATGACACGTGCCTGCCCCACGCTGCAGTGGTCGGCCTCTCTGGGGAGGCAAAAACGCGTCCATGAGCAGACAGGTAACCCCTGGCAGGGTGAGCCATCCTGCTGGGMCTGAGAGACTGAGACCTCTGCAGTTTTTTCATGGCCGTTATCTGGGCCGACGCGCCTCTCATCGGATTACTGAAGCTGAGAGATGTTGCCGAAAGTGATGGAGACCCACAGCCGGCTGATCCTATTCTGGCTGATAACACACCTGAGGGAGAGTTTGTTGATTAAATGCAAGTGATGCAAAGTGTTGAAATGTACATCTGTCAGCTGTGTGTTTGAACTGCATTTTGTTGTTTTTAGGAAACAGACCTGATAGAGAGCCAGCAGGTTGGTAATCATCAACCTCTAAACTTCGGCTGTTCCTGATGGCCTGCAGGGAACGGAGGCTCGTCCCCAGAGGTGACCTCGTCTTACCAGGTGATGCTTCTGGAAGACATACAAAACCTTTCTTTTAGGTATCAATGAGAGTTATGCTCTTAACATTTACAGCAAATCAAACATCCCTCTCCCCAGTGACACACTTCAGCTCCAGTGGCGGATCTAGGATTTTTCTGAGTAAGGGTCAGTCAACGGGCCACAATATTCATAGAGGGGCCAAGTATTTGTTCAACATTCTTGCATATAAATCCTTGGTTTGGGTAAGGTGTATAAATTGAACTGGTCACATATGTTCCAACAATTGTAACGTAATGTAATGTTAATAAAAAAAAGCCTGAATACTCCTGATTGATCCATGCTGGACTTTACTCTTTGACTCATTAGCGCCTCTAGTGTTTGGGCATGAAACTGCAGCCACCACCATTGCTCTGATGCAAAGGACAGATGACTGACAGGACAGGGGCACTTCAGGGGGCCAACCAGATTTCAGCAGGGGCCAATGCCACAGTGGCCCCACCCCTAGAACCGCCCCTGTTAAGCTCCTTCTTTGGGTTCCTAACACATTACCCTGAGAAAGAGGAAACATAATCCCTTCAGTGAGCTTGGATCTGTCCCGAGGTCTCCTCTCAGTGGGACACTCCTGAAAAACCTCTAAAGGGAGATCATAATTCAAATCAGATGTCCAAACCACCTCAGCTGACTCTTTTTTAGCAATCGAGTACCAGCTAACAGGGCTATTCAGCTATTGTTCTGGGGCCATGGTTACTGCAGGCTAAAGGCTCAAGAGCCGAACATCCAGCAATTAAAGTCATTATCTAAATAAACAAGAATTACAAACCTGCTACCTTTGAATTTGTTTACTTTGTTGCATTTAGTCATGAATACAACATACAGAACCCTAAAATAAATTCTCTCTGCGCGCTTTTCCTTCAGTGTTTCATCTAGGCCTACTTTGTTTTTATAACTGGTTTTTGTTTTGTTTTTCTCTATAAATGAAATTAATTTTAAAAAGTAGTGCAATTGAAACAATTTCAAAAACAAAAGTAACACGTTATGCCTCCTATTTAACACAAATTGACACCTCTGTCTTGCCAAATTTTTCAACCGATTTTAATTTTACTTATCTCAGTTTCATCTTCAGCTAACTAAAAGAACTTATAGCAATTAAAGTAGAAAACCAGGAGTTTGGGCTTAAGAGATTAAAGAACCAGTTGGTGGGCCGAGCTTTGGTCACATGTGGGCCGTAAGTGGCCCATGGGTTGCTAGTTGAATAGCCCTGCCCTAAGGAGAAAGCTCATTTTAGCCACTTGTATCCAAGATCTTGTTCTTTTGCTCATGATTCACACCTTGTGACCACAGCTGAAGGGTAAACAGTGAGTTTGTTGTGGGTTCAAAGTATCTGATGTGAAAGTGTAATGATGTTTTTAACATAGGTGTTCTGTTGATCATATCGTGTTACACTGCATCATATAACTCCATAATGTATACATACGCCTGTCTTTACTTGCCAGGGATTAATGAAGGAATTTAGCCAGTGGCTAAACCAGAAACAGTACATCTTTTTTAATGTCTACAGTATGTGTTTTATCCACTAAAAAAATAATCATCTATGTTTTAGGTTCTTTAGAGTCATTTAGGGGGTGAATCAATGTCCACTTTTTACCTGGATTCTGAGCCAGTCTGAGCAGCTTGAACTGGGTGACTTGTTGGTGAAGTCTGCTCAGTTTAGGACTTTGGCAGCCCTGCTTCACTGATGTTGGTGACTCGCAGCAGGAAGAGCTCAGTAATGGTGATGCAGCTTCCCAGCAAGAAGAATCTGAATCCTTGGTTTTATTTAAGTCACAAGCTCTTTGTGTCTCTTGGTTTCTCCTGAACAGAACAGGAGAAGGTATGGAAACATATTCCTGCCTTAAACCTGAAACACAAAAAAAGGTTTTACCCTTCAGGTAGAAATGAAAAAAAAAAAAACTTGTTTACTCACTGTCTTCCTGTATTTTGGCCAAGATGTGAACATCTGAGATATCCTGCAGTCTGTAGTTTGTAGTTATGGAGTTGTGGGAGAGGTTCACCTCATTATGATCTGTGCAAACACACACTGCATGTGTTAAACTTTCAGGCATTTTTCCATTGTACTTTACTGCCAATCATTTCTTTAAAAAAAAAGAAGTATTTCAAATTAAGTCTGCTTTGGCTCATGTTCTGCTGAGATTTGATGCAGCATAATCTTCAATAAACACCACCACATGCAAATATTTAACAAACGAGTTGATAATCTGGGTCATGTTCCTTGTTTTCTATCTGTTTTCTTCCCTGCTTTGCTTCTCTTACGATAAAATTTCAATAAATCCAAATAATCTTTTCTGCAAACTACAATATGAACTGATAGGTTTTACTGGGTTCTTTCTTGTATTTTTAATCTCTCTGGACAAAAATGAGAAAAAAAAAACTTACTTATATCTCAGTGTAAAGTTTTTCTGCCCACAAATTCCTGAGTGTACCATCTTGTTCATAATAGTTTTAAACCTCATTATCTTACACTCTCCAAATAAACAACCAACTATGAGTTTTTTGTGCACAAACTACCTCTGACAGGACACAAGTATGTACAGCAGATATTTTCATTGTGTGTTTAAAAAAAACGTACAATTTAATCATGATTTTTTTATCAGGGTTGAGTTCTGCAGTATAAAAACAAGTTTCCACATGACTCTGATGACATCATTACCTAAACTTTCAGAGTCACTGGGTGCTGAGCGGCCTGATGTTTCGTCCCCACTGGGAGAGAGATGAGAATCTGCTGCAGGTCTGTAGTAGTCGTATCTGGATCCTGACAAACAACGAGAGGTAAATCTGTGATCAAACTGTTAAAAGTCTCTTTCTAGTTCAGTTGCGTTTGATTAAAAAAAGTGTGCTGCTTTCTAACTTTGCTCCAGCTTGTTCATCAGCACCCGGCGGGCTGCCTCCATCTCAGGGCTCGGGTTATCAAAGACGTGTCGACACCACCTGAGGGCAGACTCCTTCTCCGCTAACGACTGCTGACTTTGAGGTTTGTACAGCCTGTGGATGAAAAATGAAACATCTTATCTAACTTTGACTTTACGTAAAAGTTAGATTATACACTGTACAGTTCAAAGCAGATTGAACTTAATCCTTTCAGAGTTGTCTGTTAAAATTTAAACATCAGCAGATCTCTGATGGTACCTACCAGCTCTCCTCATCCAGCATGTTATCCTCTAAATCTAAGATCTCCACCAGGTCCAGAGCAGACTCKTCTGTCGGTGAGTCCTCTCCAACCCACAGGTCTTTTTCTCGGTTATATTTGTAGAACTTGATGTCCACGTCGCAGCGGTGTGACTTGCACCCAGACTTCAGACTATCAAGTCTTATTCTGGCATCCACGGCAAACGATCGAGCACTCTTGACTCTGGCAGAGTCAGAATCAGTCCAGAAGCTGCAGTACGGATCTGGATGTTCCTCCAGCTCTGCAAACTCCATCTGTGGCTGATCACAAAAATACTGGCTCCAGCAGGTTTTGGTGTGCTCTTGAAGTTCCATTTTCTWGGTGGAATCCTCAAATCCTCCTCTCTGAACCTCAAGCTTCCATGCAGTTCTGTCGATACGCTCCTGGAGGATTTTGATCTTAAAAATGTTTCTAAAGTTGTGAAACGATGCTTGCTGAAGTCTTGGTGCACAGCAGCTGCATCTCCACTCTACCTTCTTGACCCAGATTTATCAAGTCGGGCTGTTAAGTACAGGCACGCGACAGATTGGATGGATTTAGAGAAGCATCACGAGATTATGTGGATTAGAGAGTCCACAAGTTGCAGCGATAAGAAAGAAAAAGAGCTGCTGGACATCACARCATCATGGCCAAAACTCACAATACACGGTGTCAAGTCATGAAGTACAAATACTTTATCACATTTGGTCATTCATGCTTTACTGGAGTCATTTATTTTCAGATGACTTTTTCAGAGTTGTAAAGAAACTCAGTACAAATACTTATTTACTGTACTTAAGTAGAATTTTTGGGTATCTGTACTTTACTTGAGTAATTATTTTTCTGCCTGCTGTTTACTTCTACTTCTTACATTTTTACACAAGTATCTGTACTTTCTACTTATTACATTTTTTTAAAAAAGGTAAGATGTAGAAAGTCGTTACTTTTATTTCATTACAGCTTGTTGTTAAAAAAGTATTATCCTCCTGGATAGAGCAAATTTAATTGTGAAGAAGTATAAATATTTATTATACTGATCCTGTATGACTTTGTAC
>NW_013953106.1:61389-94324 GCF_001266775.1 Austrofundulus limnaeus
GCGAAGGTCTTGAGAGAGCTCTTTACTTTTACCCATCATCAGATGGTTCTTTTTACACCTCCCTTTCTTCATGTGTTCAATACTTTTTCCCTGTGCCATTCCACATTATTACAAATAACTTCATTTCTGGACATTTATGGTTTGATTTYTTTGTATGTATGGATCACTTGGGTTGTTACCGACATCTGGTGAAAATTTCATGTCATTAGTAAATGACATGTCAGTCATGTCACTGCTGACATGTAGTCAGCAGTTATTTTTGACAATATTTATTTTGTTCATTTATTTAATTATTCTTTTGAATTCTGAGTACCTGTACATACACATTCCATTAACACATTGACTAAATGAGCAGCAGAACCAAATATTATATATATAGCAAACTTTTCATCAGGAAATGATCAATAAATATTTTTAATTTTTCTTACTCATTCATATTTATGTATTTCACCAATCAAAGAGGAACTTGTTCTTAAATTTAAAAGTATTTTATAAACTTAGTTATCAATACTGCTAAAACCATCAGTAATTTTTTGCAAATGGTCACTTTTTTCGTCAACAGTCACTTTTTCACAGTTTTATGGTCAGTTTAACGCACGCACGCAAACACACACACACAGTATGTTCAATGCACGGCCCAAATCTTAGGTTTGGGAACGCTCTCAGTGTCCTTACAAGGAAAACTCTAAGTACACTGGTTGGAGTCCTAACTGGGCACAATCTGCTCAACAGCCACAAAATGGTGATGGGACTCCATGACAATGTTGTGTGTGATTAGAGACCTCTTTGCACCCTATGGATCCCGGCACTGAGTGTTTCTAACTCATGTCCCCGAGGGAAGTGAAGGTTTGAATAAAGACCAGTGTCTTTTTAAGGAGAGCAATGGGCCCACTTATGAGGCCTCCACTCATATGGGTTCATTTATCTCCACTCACAGTAAACCATGTTTAATGTAAAAACAAAAAGTCCTACAAGGTTCAGACTTTCAGGATAAAAAAATGATTTTGACAACACGGCGTCAAAGCTGAACCTGCTCATTCAGCTGTATTACAGGCAGCCCAGCTGATGTGCTTCGCAGACTGAAACTGGAATTTATGATTGATGAAGAGTAAAGCACACCTCTGCTCATTCTAAGCTTTGTAGTACAAGAATGAAAGACATTTTTTTCTAAAATTAGTTTTAAGAAATACAATAATACTTTGATTCCCAGGAGTCAGCTGAACTTACAGGCAGGTCGTATAACGTTGCTCTAAAATGGAACAACTTCTCACAAGTAATCCATTAAAACCTTTCAGTGGGTCACCAGCTAATTAAGCAAGCATTTGTATTTCCATTATCACTTTAAAGTTTACTTGATTGACATCCAGGTATTTTAAATATAAAGTCCAACTGGCTTGCATAAATTTAGAATTCTTGTTTGTACATATATATTACGATTAATGTTTGTATTTTCACACAGCCCTTTAGATGGACTCTGTTGCTAAGAGCTAATTCCTTATGGAGTCACATAAACTGTGAGCTAAAAACTAGGTTACTCAGAGCATACCTGTTTTTAGAGGTACTTTGTGTTTATTTGGATCAGATACAAATTAATATGGTGTATATGATGTGAGTTCAAATGTTTTACAGTTAGATGCAATTTTGTATAAATGGGTTTACAAGTGCATTTACTGTTAGGCAAATTATATTGCTTTATACTTAAATAACTATCATGCCCTCGCTAATAAAATAAAGAAGAAACAAAACATGGTTATATCTCAAATATGCTTGTTCAGCAAATCTTTCAGTAAACACACAAAAGTGCACTTTTTCTTCGTATGTGCATAATTTTTTGATGAACCATAATATAAAACTCATTAGTGCCATGTCTAGAGAGCATGTGAGATAAACAAGAAAAACAACATTATGATTAAAAATTATTGCACAATTTTCTGCTAATTGCCAAAAGTCTATGGTTATTTTTTTAGCAGCGACCTTAGTTTCTCAAATTCTGTTTAACCATAGTATCTTCTATGCCTGCCGTGTATTTCAGATATAAGGACTTGTGAGTTCCCACCGCAGTTAAAGTGAGATGAGGAAAGAGGCAGGCCAATATTTGAAGCCTTTTGATGTACAGTCAGAAAGTCCTGTGAGATGGATCACTGCCATGCATATAAAATTCTGCACTGCTCCGTTTGAATTTAACTCGTAAATATTTTTTTCAGCGATGGCTGTGCTATTCGCAGTCAATCATGTTCAGATTAAGTGTCGAAGTTTCAGCTTCCTCTTAAAGTTTTATAACAGTTATGCTCTTTAACTTGTATTTCTGCCTTTATCCAGCATTATTATTGTCCACAGCAGTCCTCTCTGCACTGCAGTTCTACGGCCTTCTTTTTGGTTGTTTTCAAAAATAGAAACAATCCATTTCTTGCCCTCCACTGTGTCCCCATGTGGATCTGTAACTTTACTTTGTACTTGTCCTAACCTCTGCTGAGGCTGAGCTGCTCCCTCACATTTCTTGTACAAATCTAGAACATTTTCATGGCTTTTCCTGACACTGATTAAAAAGTGCGAAGTGATCATTACTATTTCTGTCTGCAATGTCTATCTATTTGCTCAAAGCTTGCAGCTGAATGTTTTGAGCTTCCTGATTTTTCACAAAGCCTGCGATATGTGGTTGCATTTTTAAATTAAAGATATGATGATGTCCCACAAATAGCCTACCTTCTTGATAGTTGCTATCTTTTAAAGTACAACTGGTAAACGAGTCCAATCACAAATTTCCTAATTGTAGAGCTATGACAGTGAGATCTATGTTATGAAAAGTGAAAATGCCTCCAAATTGCAATGAAAGACGTGCAGATGTCACTTATTGTATTTACAACTGAATAGTTAACTCTTTAACCTAAGAGAAAATGTCCTACATTTAATTTAATTTAAATTTTATGATGCACATTTGTTTCATAACAGTACACTGCGATCCTTGTAACAGATTGTCTTTTGTTTAAGGCGATACACACTCTCGCCAGAGCTTTTTACTCTAATTTAAAAAAGGGAAACTCCTCCTCGCGCTGATTGGTATCACTTTAAGACAGATCATATACCGGCTGAATAAAAAGGAACATCCACCCATTTGGTTCGTTGACTATGGATCATTTTAAAATTAATCAAATTATTTTTACGTATTGACATGAAAAAAATCATTTTGTCAGAATAAAAAAAAACATAAAATAACTACTAAAAAGTTGAAGTTTTAGTTCGCATGTGATAAATGTTTGACTTCCGCTTCGATGATTGACAACGCCGCTCGTCCAATCACTATTCAGCCTCTTTCAAAGTTTGCTGTGACAAACCGGAAGTACTGGTGGAAGCTACGAGCTATGATTTTATCCTCTTGATTCCTACTCTCTTCTGAAAGGTACAATTTCTGTTCATTTACGGTGTGGTGGTTAACGTGGATCACATTATTGCATGATAACGACCGAGCTGCACTTCACTATCGAACTGCCAGGAGATTTTTTTAAACAAGTTCAGTATCGATAGTGAGCGATAGCTAACGAGCTGGGCTAACAGGTGACCGCTCGAATTGATTTAGAAGTAAAAATCTGTTTTTATGCTCATTTCCCTCACAATCTTATCTTCGTTTTTTGGCTATTGTTTTTGTCTGTGTTGGACTCACCTGTGTCTCATCTTGTCAGGTGTTACCATGTCAAAACAGCCGATGGGGAAGACACTGCTGCGGAATGTAATTCGACACACAGATGCCCACAATAAGGTGCGTTTGGGGAAACTAACGTGAAGAAAAAACAAATTGTAGTCACCTAATCATACTAAATCTTGCTCGACAGCTCGAGGAAGAATATTGTACTTGAGTGTCCGTTCGCCTGACACATGAACCTGAATAAAGATCTGCAAAAGAACATGATGGAAACATTACCAGCTTGTCCAGCAACAAACTAACGAGACAGGGAGTGAGCAGAAAATGCCCTCTGTATGATCCAACAAATCTCATGGAAAAAAAAAGGTGAAATTCTTGATGGGATGGACCACACTGAAGTAACAGGTTAACACAACATGTCTGTGTCAAGTGGCTGATGCCAATTAGAAAGAAGTATTATTTTAAAGTCAGGTTCTTATGTCACTTATGGTTGTTTTTACTTGTCAGTTTTATTATTTTATCAATTTTTTTGGCAATTTTTTAATGAAATGTGCAGTTACTTCTAAGCTTCCCCCACACAAACTGGTTCCCAAGTTTTGATAGCACAGCGGAGTGCACACAAAACAACTCCTGTAACGAGAAAGCACTCTCTGTAATAATGACGCCCGGGCTGGCAGGTGGACACCTCTCCTGTGTGACTGATTCTGGCAGGCTCTCGTTTCCCAGCATGCCACTGTGTACGATAGGAGAAGCTGATTAGACAACGTGCAGGTGCTGCTGTGCCATTCAGCTCCACCTGGCAGTGCTAATGAAGCAATGTGACCTAACTCTTCAACATCAGCTGAGCAAAACCATTCCTCATGACCGCCGAGTTGTTTTCCCAAATCATTTCAAAGGAATTTGTCAAGTTCAGTTATATTAGTTGGTTTGGTGGTGGGAACAAGACCCAAACACTAGGATTGTTATCACGTTACCATAATAATGTCCTGATTTTAGCTCTGGTTTAAAGTTATATTGGAAAAACTCCTTATTATTCCGTCTACTTGCCCCATTCTCCTAGTTTTGACATCACAGTCCTAACCATGATGCTACCACCATCATGCCTAGCAGCTTGTACGGTCATACCCACCACAGTTTAAACCCACATTCTTGTGGGATAATCAGAAAAAAACTATCATCTAAATAGCAAAACGTTTGCTTCACGGGGAGTTTACTACGATGTGGTCAGCTGCAAACGTAAATCAGGCTGCTTTGTGTAATTCTTTTTGTGGATATCAACATCCAAGTTCATGATGCTCAAAACTTCTCCTGAAGAAAATCAGAAAAAAACTAAACTTCCAGTAGTCTTTACTTCATAGTGAACCAAGGCTTTGGTGAGTAGATCATAATCTGTTATTGAGATTCAAAACTTTCAGCACTGCTCAGATTTTCTCAAGGAAAATTTGCAAACGTTTAAACTTGGTTGCGCATATCTCATTTATAAAGATCTACATGGTTCAGTTATATCTCTGCACAGTGGTTTGTATGTGTGTGTGTAGCTTGTAAACATGGATAGAACTAAATATAAACCTGTCTCTGCCATGTCTTTTGTGTTGTCGACTCACTGCAGATCCAAGAAGAGATGGAGATGTGGAAAATGCGGGACTGGGAGGTCCAGATGTCCCGACACAAACATTTTCCAGATACAGACAGTGTGAGGTAACCGTCCCAGTTTAATCTATGCTGTTAACACAAATGATGCTACTTGTCTCTCAGTTTGTCGAGCCGGTGGTGTATTGGAGCTCAACAATTTCTGAAATGCACTTTTATTCCAGAGGACAGATGCACTGTGACAGAGTTCCAGATTTGTCCAGGAACAGGAGTCGAGTTTCAGAGCACGATGACAGAGAGGCTCGATACTGGACCCGCAAACTCTATGAATTTGAGGCCAGTGATCCTGACAGGTACACTGCATGACAAATTTATTTTTCCCTTTTAGGATTCTGTCAGTGTCTTTACACAAACACCTTCACCGTAGTGTCATTTTTGAAGCGTCTGACAAGATTTCAATTTTTTTTACACACATCTTGTGTTCTCCTCACAGATGGGGACACAGCGGCTTTAAGGAACTTTATCCTGAGGAGTTTGAAAGTGACAAGTAAGCAAGAAAACAAGACCTTAAAGGGACACTCCAGACGTTTCAACAAAAACAATCTCGTGTCATGTTTTGACAATTTTATTGTTCTCCTCTCTTTAGTGAGAAAAGCAGAGCCGCAAAGAAGACTGGCGGTCACAAAATGAAGAAGTCCAAGTCTGACACAGAAGCGTGCCTCTTAAAACGATCAAAGAAGTCATCTCGCAAGAAGAAAAAGAAAAAGAAGAAGAAAAGCGGGAATGAAAAGCGAAAGAAAGACGAGTCCTCAAGCAGCGACGTCAGCGCCGATGACAGAAACGATACAAAGGACAAGCAAAAGAAGAAAACACGGACTAAGAGCAGACACAAAAACAAGAAAACCAGAGAGAGAAATGAGGACAGCAGCTCAGAGGACAGCAGCTCAGAGGAAAAAGACAAGAGACGGACTAAAAGTTGTAGAAAGCGAAAGCAGGAGTCCCTGAAGGACTCGGACTTGGAGCTGGGCTCCAAAAAGAAAAGGAGAAAAAACTGGAAGGCAGCAGGCGAGGAGAGCTCAGACAATAGTCCTACAGACTGAGACACACAGATGTGAACAGACGCACAGCTAACGAGGAGGAAAACTACTGCAGGGTTGTTGTTTTTTTGTTTTTTTTTAGCCTGGGCTCCACAGAGGGCTCTTGACTGTGGGGCTGGTTTGTGTTGCATTTTGTTCTACATCAACCAACTTGTGCCATTTGTTCCTCTCTGTGGCTGCTCTGAGGAGTAATATCTCATCGGCTCTGCGGTACAGTCAGCAGGCAGCGTGGAGGAGGAGCTGAATCCACCACCTGCCTCATCAGGACTCCTGCAGGCTGCTGCCTCACTGATTGATCACTCTGCTCTCAGATTCTCTCCTCAAATTAACCGTTTTTATTTAGTTAAAAAGAAAAGAAGAAATTATGCAAATTTTATTAACTATACATCTACTTTTAATACCTTTTTTTAGTTTTATAAAGATGTACTGTTTGTATTTAGACAAGTGTATTATATCAAAATAAATCTATTTTACTATTGTCTATATTTTGATGTGAAGAGTAGTGAGACTTTTTAAAGCAAGAACTTCATCAATTAAAAAGTAATATCACTGAATAAAACTTAATTTTGTAGCAAAAGAGCAAGTGAGTTGCAGGAAAGTTGGTTTTTCTTTTCTTTTTTTTAAATTTAAACTTCTTTAAACCAACAAAGAAAAACTAATAATGCTCTGGTTAGCACAGGTTAAGTTGTACATTTGTTTTAAATTAGCTTTAAATGTTAAATAAAGATTTATTTCACAGTATATTAAAAATAAACTCAAAAATGATCAGTTTAATACAATATAAATAATACCATAATATGTTTTTTAATTACTTGTATTTTAATGTGCTGCTGTTGGTGTTAAAGTTCACCAGTGGATCACATTTCTCTGTAATTACAATGGATACGAACACTTAAATAGATTTCTTGTACAGAACACTGATGATGCTGTCAAGTTAAAATTGTATCTGGGATGCCGCAGATGTTTAATATTCCACATCTGAAAATAGTTCCCAACAATTCCCCTGTAAACTTTTACTGTAGAAATATTTCCTAGAAGTACATTTGTCAACAGAAATTTAAAATGAAGCGAACTTTAAAAGAAAACATTGATGAAATTTACTATTTTTGTGGGATTTGAGTATCACTTAAACATACATTTTGAACCTGTGACATAAATTCTGCCACATTAAATGCTTCATGTTAATTTTCATGCAGAATTATAATTGCAAACACAACTATAGGCTCATGCTATTCTCAGTTGGCAGCCAAAAAATAATAATAAATAAATCCAGTTACATCATTGAATCATATTTTTCAATAAGAGACCTTGTAATTCTTTTGATTTGTCAAGTTGTTGGTTAAGAAAGAAACACGGGGCAGCTTCCTCTCGGGGGGGCTCTCAAGGATCAAACACCCACCAACACTCCTGCCTCAGTCTGAAAACTTGTTTACGCTGCAGAGAATAGTTTTTAATAAGCTGCTGTTTGTGATCAAAGTGAATACATTTAGAAACTTGTCAAAGTTTTTTATGCTACAGTCAAGAAGTTCCAAGTAGTTCATTTTGATGAGGAGCGAATGAACAGCCCCGTGTTATGCAATACTGTGTATGCTCTGCCTGGAAAAAAAAAATGAAGCAATCCATTAACACCATAAACAGGCCTCTTGAACTCTTCTGTACTCCGTTGTACCATTATTCCAACCCTATTAACATCATCTTCTGTGCAAACTGGTAACAAATGGTAAGCCGCTGCCATTAGGGTATATTTAGATGATCTGATGCCAGAGGAAGTGTTAGTAAACCACTTTGAAACTGTGTGCACTGTAAAAGCCTGCAGCCCTGTGCTAAGTCTGTGTCAATAGGCTAAGTGCTTTCTTTAGGCGGGAGTGAGAGCAGAGTTCAGTCTGGCTGTAGCTGCCAGAATCTGCAGGATGGAAACAAAAAAGTCATGTGAAATCAATATAGATGGGATTTTTTCTTTTTAGTTATTTACATGTGAAGCTTGTGAAAAGCTGTGTGGTAAAGCATTCGGTGCTTCACTGTCTATAATTCAAGCCCCCTTGTGCGGAGCAGAACTAGACTTCTTTGCAAGGGGTGGCACAGGTGGGGCCCAATCAGCAGCTAACTCCAGGCCACACCCACTTCACCTGGAGAACAAAAGAACAAAAGTTAATTCAAGCGACAGGAGTCGTCACATTCATATACAAATAAATAAAAGCGTTCTGGATTTGAAAATTCAAGATGGTCACCACAGCTAATTCCAAATGGATTTAATTCAGTTGTTTTAAGAAATTTTGAACTCAAATTATGTGTGATCATAGCAAAGAATGATCTAATAAACATACTGAATGCTAGTCCCAACTTATTATTCAGCCATTTTTAGACATAGAAAGCTGAAAATTGGTGAAGTAGCTGAATTTTTTTTTTACCAAATTCTAAATGCCAATCAAAAATTCAAGATGGACCCTACAGCTAACTTTAAAAGGCTATAATTTAGCATTTTAAGACTTATTGAGATGAAATTTTTGGTGGATCAGCTAAGAATGATCACATGCTAATTGCTGATTCTAAAGCCAAAATAAGCTAACCAGTTATGCTAATCTTACAAATGTCTATTATTAAATCATTTGTAAACAAGCACAGCTGAAAATGGATATTGAAGTGGTATCAGAGAACAATCTTTAACAAAAGCTAAATGCAAGGACAGAATCCAAGATCCCCGCCCACTTGTCAGTTATTTGGGGGTGGCCAATCAGGTGCCAGGAATGGGTACTTGCCACCCCGGCCACCCCTCTGGTTCCGCCCCTGCCCTTGTGGCCAAATTTTCTGTTTCCAACCATCAATTAACACTCATAATTTCAAGATTTTAAGTCTGCTCAAATTGTGCAATTACATTTGGTTTCAGAAGAAATTCAATTTTCATTATTGAAATATAAAAACAGACATTTAGAGCTGAATTTGAGTTAGCTGTAAAGAAAACAAAGATCAGTCTAATTTATAACATACAATAAGGTGCAGTTTGGAAAAAAATCATGATATAAGAATCAATTTCTGGTTTGTTGCCAGTGCTGATTTCATCAACACACTACAGTAAAATTAACCTTTTAATTTATTGAACAACCCCCAGCCTCAGCTCAGCTGCAAAAGCGTAATGATTTTGTCGACAGCATGGTCTGCATGGAAAAAACTTGAGTTATCCATGCACTAAACCACGTTCAGATTGGACTTTTCAACACATTAGTATGCATTAAACAGAAAATGGGATCTTGAGTGAAAGAAATAATGGCCCTCATCAAGTCAAGGCTCCCTATTTTTTTTTTTGCATCTACTCAGAACTGCTGATGAAACACTTAGCTCTACCCCTACTGTTTGCTACTTCAGCTGTCCAAGCCAATTTTTTAAGACGCGGTGAAATCTCTGCATCCTCCTACCTAAGCAGATTTAGTGTTAAATAATGGTTACAGAGAGGAACAGAAAGAAATACTTCCCAGCAGAGAGAAATGGTCTGCTGCACATTTCCATGCTGTACGTGTCAGTAGTTAACGCAGAGACAGACTGGAGCTGCAAAAGTTGGTGCGCCAGAAACTGACAGCTGAGCACTTACACCCCCAAAGTTTAGTCTTCTGCTAAACAAGAAAGGAAATCTTGGCTTGTGAAAAATGCAAATCTTGTGGCTGAAAACTGGCTGAGTGCTGATGGAAGAAGATGAAGGCTGACCCTGTTCTTAGGCTCTATCTTCTCTGTCACTACAGATGCAAATAAGACACCAATACAGCAAAAATAATAAAAAAAATAAAAATAATAAAAAAACACCATTATGACTTTTCTTTTTCTATGCCGTTTTAACTCTCTACTGTTCAAGTATCTTGGTTTTATCTGTGTGGAGCATCTCTAAGCAGAGGAAGAGGGTGTTTTCTGTTGCTGCAAACAAATATCTACTGTCCAAACTGATCATATCTTTTTCCTGTTGTTATTTTTTGGTTTAGTACTGTATTCATTCATCATTTACACAGAAATATAAAAAAAAAAAACAAGGGGGTGTAAAACATCCTTAAACAACCGTGAACCTATTATTGGCTTACTTAAATCAAACCAAGTGATGTATCTGACTGAACTGCTGCGGATGGAGGAATTTCAAATTTTTTGTATGAATGTGTTTTTATAAACTTGCTTTATGAATTTTTATAGGTTTTTAGTGTTGTGTTTGATGTGTTGTTCCATTTATTTTAGTATATTACATGTCTGGTAAGCCAGAGAAAAATTTCTACTATGGTGGATATTAAAGTTTTATTCTATTCTATTATTTCCCAAATATTGGTGTCACAATAAAAAAAAATCTTTAAGGTGCCAAGATGCAAGTAAATAAGATTTACTTGCCGATAAGGATAAAAACTTAGGCCATGCCACATGGTCTATGTGCACAAGCCCACCTCCCCAAAAATCTATATTTTTTTAAAGGCAATGTAGAACACAAATATATTAAAATTTTAATGTTGAAAATTTTGGGATTCACCAGGCATCCTGTTTTAGCCACATACATATCTCTGCCACGGTCATCTTCATACAGGCTACATATGTCTGCTATGTCCTGCTGTCCCATGTTGATGGGTTGCATGAAAACCAGTAGGATGTCAGAATGGTAGATATTCATACTTCTTCTCACCCAATCCAGTTCACCTTATCTGGGGAGGTGCCACATATCTGGACTTTTTTTTTCTGAAAAATGAGAATGAAAACAAGCCAAAGTGAAATAGAAATGAAATATTTTTTGCATCTCTAAAAAGTCAAAATAATTGCATGACAATGTAAGGAGTAAAAGTCAAAAGTTGGCTGGAAAGATAAATACTCCAGTAAATTTCTGCTTAGTTAAAGTAAAGTATTTGTACTTCATACTTGGCATCTCTTTGCAGTTAATTACAAAGAAAAAAACTAAAGAAGGAAATCATGGAAAGATTTGTCTCCCTCTTGTGATAAGCAGAAGATCCTGCGTCATTGTATAACAGCTGGCTTCATTTGGATTCAGCCTCATGTCCAGCTGGCTCGTCCTTCGTCGTCACACATCCCACTCCGCTCCATTGCTGCTGCGATGCTTTCACAGAAGCCTTATAAATAGCACAGAGCAATCAAATATTTATCATTTCAATCCGTGCGACCCTCGTCGCAGTGGACGGTCCTGCAGCGCCGAGAAGAAAACGCCACTGATACAGTTAACCCACACAAAAAAAATTTAATACCCTTCATGAGGGGATAAATGGTTCCGACTTTGACATACTAAATATTGAGAGGTGTGATGACACAGGTTTTTAATGTAAAAACTTGCAGCCAACACCCAAAATGTTCTGTAAAAAGCCATGTGACATGACTTCTTTACTTACATAGTTAGTACACATACACCAATGTTTGTAATATACTTATATATGTCTTCTTTTTTTGTTTGTTTGTTGCCTTTTATCTAGACCAGCCAGATACAGTACTGATTAATATACAGTCACATCTGGAACAATACTTATTCAACATCATACAGTCGGGCCGTCAGAGAGGAATCCACGGCAAGTATCCACAGCTTTCCTTTTCTCCACTAACATTAGAAATCAGCATTGAAAACTTTCTTCTTTTTTTTTTGATTAACGTTGTATAGACTGGTGGTGATACTTGTCCTTGTATCTCGTGTCTTCTGTGCAATTTTTTTTTCTTTTCTTTGAAAGAACCAAAAACATGATTGACATAACAGGATACCTGGCTGTTCACGTTACAGTTACTGCTTGATGAAGATTTTTTTTTAATTATTTTCCTCCGTTTGTTTTCTTTTTCTTTTTTGCCCCCTCTTTTTATTTAACAATTAAACAGTCACATCCAAATGCCACATCCCCTTGGCGAGCCACAGAAAATGGTGAAAATTAAAAAAGAAAAAAAAAAGTAAATGCTTCCCATGACCAGAGCGGGAGGCGATGACAGAGAGAAAGGTTTAAGACTACAGTGAGCAGCATCCTCCATTCATACATTTAAAGAATAAGGCACTGCTGCATAAAGACAGGACATGGCCAACAAATCTTTCTGGAAATATGATGAGGGAGAGGCAGGATGAAGGGAGACTGTTTTTCTCCAGCGACTCACAGAGAGTTAGCATGTGTCTGTAAATGTGCTTGTTTTTTACCATCTGCTGTGTGCAGGAACATTGTTGTTTATGGCATTGTGTGTTTGTTTTTTACACGTTTGTGAGTGGCTGAGATTATATTTTTTGCTACAATGTTTTCCTCAGACTGTGCTCTCAAGCATCCACTCGGTGCTGCTGAATGTAACTCTCCTGTTGGCGAGCGGCGATGACTCCGTGTTGAGCTGGTTGGTGGACTTGTGCCACCTCGTCCTCGCTCTGCGTGGGTAACTGTGACTCTGAAATATGGAGTAATCCCCACCGTCAAACGAGAATCGGTGCCTAGTTCGTGCCAGCTCATTAGGAAGTAACCCCACGTTGGCCAGAGCACTTTTCTTGTCCTTTAGCCTGGGGGCCTCCTTGGAGCCAGCAGTGGAGCCTATCAGGCACAGAGACATGGTGGAGCCTGTCAGGCTACTGTCAGTCTGCGTGTCCTCAGATGGCGGCCCAGAGCATTGGGCGTCCAAGCTGCTTCTTCTTTTCATCGTGTCCACCTTTGGAGGCAGCTCTACCTCCAGCACAGCACTGGTGGCTGCTGGATTCTCCTGTTTCTCACTGTCCACCCTGAGCACCAGCGCCATGCATTCTTTGGGCGCCTGAGCCTCCTGCTGGTCCTCGTCCGACTGCGGCTGCTTGGAAGTGGAGCGCTGGAGCCGCTGCTGGCTGCCGTTGGTCTGCGAGTGCATGCTGGAGCTGACTTTAGGTTTGCTGTCCACCGGGCCGCTGTAGGCCTTGTAACGGATCATCAGGATGATGATGAACACCAGCACCGAGGCGACGATGATGCCGCCGATGATGATGATCATGGTGCCCCCCAGGAACTGGCTGTGCATGAAGCGGCACTGGCTGACCTCGTTGGCCGTGTGGAACTGCACGCAGCCGACCACACGTGTGGCCGTCAAAGATGTGATGCCGTCGTCGTAAACCGCCAGCACGCAGAGGTCATACTCCCGTCCGGCAGCCAGATCGTTGATTAAAAAGTTCTTGCTGGTTGATGGAATCATTCTGCAGAGCAGAGAAAAAAACAGTTGTGAAGATGGAGAGCTTTAATAATGAGAATCAGAACACCCACATATACTGATTTGCATTAAGGTGCATTAAATCGCACATTGGTTTTCACTCGGCAAAGGAAAAAAAAAGAACTGAAAATCTTTACTAGCATAAAATATCAGCCATTTTGGTAGACAAGCAAAAAAGAATTGCTTATAAGAGAAAATGTTCCGTTATAAAACAGTTCTTTTAAAAGGAAAGCAAAGGTGATAAACAAGGCAGAGAAGGCTGTCTGTAATAAACCACAATAGCTGCAGGCTGCAGGACAAGTGATGCATGATGGGAAGTCAGTTTTGATGTGTGATTACCTAAGGTCACAGTTTGTAACTGCTAGATTAGACTAAATACGCAGGAGGAAAGCATTGTCTTCAGGTCAGCATTGGCGTTAATATAATTAGAAGCTTGTTTCTTTTCCCTAAAGGCGGGAAACTGGGATGGTTATCATTTATAGGTGATAATGTACCACCTGAAGACAAAACAACATTCATCCTGAAACTGAATGAGAAAATTATACAAGAGAGCTACTCATTATATTAAAAAAAACTTAAAAAAACAACAAAGAATGTCAATCAAGAATATTAGTTGGTTGCATTAATGCTAAAATCTGATGGAACATTAATTCGTGTCACATAGTTCAAAAGACAGATTGAGCTTTTTTTTTCTGTATTTTCAGAAGATCTTCAAATATTTGTTTTAACATCAGATTAATGAGTGAGTAAGCTCATTCTGCACAAATATCAGCCTTTATTAGCTGCTACTTATGGTTTGTTGTTTTTCTGTTTTACCCTCTGTAATAACAGCTTATCTGATATGAAACTGTAAATTATTATAAGAAACAATCTACATAAACTGAAAATTGACTTGTAATTTGCAACCAAGACATGATAATCTAAAATTAAAACACTGTTTTGTGTGTTTTTTTTAATCAAGTTTCTTATTTATATAATTTAATTTATTGCCCATAGCCAAAGGAGGACAATAGCTCACGAACAACTAGATGGACTTTTATTAAATTTTCACAAAATAATCACTGGATGTATCACTTCAACTAAAAACCTTTTGGAGTCAGACCAATTCAAAAAGGCTGCCATAGTTAAGTGACCTTAAACACTAAATTGATTGTAATTCAGTCAGCTTTACACATAACAAGGTACAATTTAATGTGGAAATAACTGAGTCGTCTTCAACACACAGTCTGAGTGAAATAGTCAACATATTTGTTTATAACTTTAGTATTTCTGTTCAAATAAACCTCGTTTAATAATGTCAGGAAAATATCTCATGAATCGTTAGATAGAATTTAGTGAAACTCTCACTCTTCATTCACATTTGGAGTCAACCCAGTTCAAAATGGCCACCACAGCTAATTGATTTTAACTTACATGCACATAGTTTGAGCTGTTTGTAGCTGAAAGTCATCTTCAACACATGACCTGACAAATCTTATCAGAAATGAGATCATTTAAAAGAATTTAAATTGCTGGTATGAGAAGTGGTGAGCAATATGAATCCCTTTAAGGAATAATAGGCCTTTCATTAGTTTCATATTCAAGTGCTGTACTCAGCTAATTATCAGGGATATGCCCATTTTATTTGTAGTTATACACCCACCCATCCACCCATCCATCCATCCATCCATCCATCCATCTCTGTGATCTTGAATGTCGAGTGTAGAGAGTGTGGTGACAGCTCTAACTGCACCGCCGTACTGCCCCAATTAATGCAGACACTCTAATGATACAAACAGTTGCACACAGTCAAATAGTTGGCCCTCATGTTACTGTTGTTGTTGTATTATATACTAATGATGCTGACAAGACCATTTTGTCCATCGGGGGTCCTGGACTTGCAATCCATTGAGCTGCTCACAGCAATCCACTCAGAAAGTAGAAACACAATTATCTTAAGTGTATAATTTACAATCCATGCTTACCATAATGCATTCAGAAACCACATGAGATTTTAACTCTGGCTACATTATAAAAGTTCTGCTTAGTTTTGATTATAAATAATGTGTTTTTAATCTTTTCCATCTGCCAATCTGCAAAAACAAACCTTTGAATTATTCAGGAGATCCCACCACCACTCTGGCTCACCTGTACACCAAAGTATCATCCGCTGTGCTGTTGTATTGTATTTGGTACATTCTGATCCCAGGGATGTGGCGCTCAGATGGCCAGCGGATCACAGCCGAGGAGGAGGTCATCTCTGTGACCACCACCCTCCTGTCCTGCTTGTCGTATCCTTTTGTGTCGTTGCCAGACTTGGAGGAGGTGGTGATGTCTGAGAGGCCCGGGTCCTCACGCATGTGGCCTGTGTTGTTAACAAACAGAGGCAAGGGGATCATGTTGATCTCAACAGCAGCTGTGGCGATGCCTGCAGCATTGGACGCCACACAGTTGAATGCCCCGCTGTCCTTCAGCGTGGTGATGAGAATATCAAGGGTGCCATTATCATACAGGATGGTGCGAGAGTTGTTATGCACCAGCTTGCCGTCTGGCGACCGCCAGTGAATATCCGGGTCTGGATCGCCCACGGCTTTGCATTTCAAAGTCACACCTTGGCCCTCCATCACAAATGGCTTGGAGGCAATGTGTTTGGTGATCAGTGGGGGCTCGCAGATGAACTCCTCCTCTTGGATAGACCAGAAGTATTTGTCCATGAGGTGTTCCGGTGAAGCACAGGTCTCCAGATCGTCCTCTCTCGTCAGCCTGCGCAGCCACAGCAACTCACAGTTACAGTGAAGCGGGTTCCCGCCAAAACTCACGGCTAGCGTGGACGAGCTGGAGCCCTTGGCATCAGAAAGAACCTGAGCGTGCTGGAACAGGCTGTCCGGCGGCAGCTTCTGCAGCCGGTTAGAGGTCATGTCCAGGCGGACTAGCTTAGTGAGCAGCGTGAATGTTCCCGCTTCAATGTGGTCAATCAGGTTGTGGTCTAACGTGAGGGTGTTAATGTTGGTCATCCTGGCTATGGCTTCCCAGGGAAGGCTGCGCAAGTTGTTGTTAGAAAAATCCAAGTCCTCAATAGTGGAAACAAACTCGTCAAAAGACGTCGGGGCCACTTGGTGGATCTGGTTGTTTCCGAGGATGAGGTGCCGTAGGTTAATGAGTCCCTTAAAGTGGTCACTTTTTATAACGCTGAGCCGGTTCCCGTCCATGTGGAGCGCCCGCAGGGAGCGCAGGCCTAAAAAGGCGTTGGGGACAATCTGACTAATTGTGTTGCGGGACAAAGTGAGGTGGACCAAACTGGTCATGTTGAGGAAGTCTTTCTTGCGGATGATGGTGATGAAGTTGTCTGTGAGCCGCAGCTCCACGGTCTTGCGGTCAATGGTGGGGGGCACGAATAACAAGCCCTTCTTTGCACAGAGCAGAGTCAGAGTCGGGGAGAGGTGCTGGCAGATGCAGTGGCCAGGGCAGATGAAAACCTTTACCAGAGCTGCACACAGCAGCGCGTACAGAACCAGCCGGTCCATTGTCGATTGTTTTTCTCCAGGCCCTGTGTTTGAGACAGACAGAGAAAAAATAAGAGAGATGGTGAGTGAAAAAAAGGGAGAGATCTTTGAATTAATAAATAGCATCATAGCCTTTATAAGAGCCTGCTGCAAACATCCAGAGTCTGACCAAGATTGCTGAGACTGCCAGGGAACCATCAATCACAAAATGAAATAGAGCTTTGGCGAAATAATGGCACCTGGGATGATGAAAGGCTGCGCCAGCACTGTAAGGAGCCCATGTCTCTGCACCCTTTTTAATGGAAATAACAGAACGTTTTTTTTTTGCCCACTACTAGGCTGCATCACCACTGGATCATATAATAGCTTGAATGATCACAGTGCAGTTTTCTCCTATTTGGTAACCATGCAGTCATATAACAAAGCTTGTGTGTTTTTCTTGCTCTGAATTTCACATCAGGGTGGAGAATTAAAGCCAGAAAAGGGCACATGTCAAATAGAGCTTGAGGATTTTTATGACCTTTTCATGTTCTGCCTGTGCTTCCACCACTAACTGCAAAAAAATTAGATAGAAACCTGTCATGTAAATCAAAATGGAAAATGTGAAAGCAACAAAAGCACGGCTTGTTTCGAGTTGGTCAGTTGGAGGCATTATTGGATGATTCTTGGCTTTGGTGGATGTTCTGATTCTCTGATTCTCATTTAGAGGTATTGATTTCAGCCTCTGAAAGAACACGCCTCTGGTGACAGGGGTAAAAAGTGATCCTTGGCTGTGATAAGCATAAGCGACCCCGGTGGAACGTAAACAGAGATGTGCTGATGACATATTGCCAGTTGTTTGAGCCACTTTGGCATCAGCCTTAACAGCTAAAGTCTTAAGCTTCACTGCTGATGGGAGAGACTGTTGATGCTGATTAAGTGCAGCGACGAAAACTTGCTTTTTTCTGCTCTAACTCCAGATCGACCCGAAGGTCTCTGCAGCTCACCACTTTCTCCTAACACGCATGATGACTCTTTTTCTTCTCTGCCAGCTCCAGAGTGTCAATCAGCAGCAATGTCTGTTTTTCTGCTGTTCAGCATAATTATTCTAATTGACTGAGGAAGTGTTGGCTGCAGATTCCGAACACAAATGTCTGTGGGTTTTTTTTTTCAGTGTTTATGATGCTTTCTCTAATTTGTCATGACTAATTTTAGAGCCTCTTTATATATTCTGCCATGTTGAGGTGGCGCTGACGTCTTTAACACCGCTGATATTCTGCACAATTCTGCCCAAAGCTTAAACATCTAATGATTCAAGAGCAACAACAGCTGTCAACAAAATCTAATTTAGGAAGTCCTGAAGCAAAATACATGCAATATTTTAAATGCCACACGTTGAAACGAGTTCAGCAAGTTGGTTTAAGCCCGTCCGTTTTTTTTTCCTTCTCAGATTATTCATGTATACGTTTTAAGATTAATTTCTTGACAAATGACATGTTACAAACCTTTACTCTGCTGTCAGTTTTGTGTTGTGCTCATGTTCAGCAGCAGCTAGCGCTAGCATTTTAAGTACTGACTGAAGCGCCTCCAGCAAAAAATAGAAAATATCTACGTAATGTGAAACTGACCATGATGTAAAGGTTTAAAAATATTATCATGAACTACTATTAGTGTTGTATAAAGTACCACAAAGTGATACTTGAATAAAAGTACAAGTATCTTACCAAAAAATGACTTTGGTAAAAGTTAAAGTCTCCTTTAGGAATATTACGTGAGTAAAATTATTAAAGTATCTGATATTTTTGTACTTGAATTTTAAAAGTAAAAGTATTGATTTAAAATGAGCAGTTAGATTTTCCGTAATGACATTTATTAGGAGGTGACCTCCCCAAAAACTGCAGAAATGACTGTACTTCTTAAGTACAATCATTTTATTTTAATGATTATGTCCTGCTGGAGTGTGGCATGATTTGTTTGTGTACAAACTAATACGGTATCAGAATTTTATATATTTATATTTCTCATTCAACCACAGTTAAATTCATTCTATCTAGGAGGCACAATTTATATGGATACTGTTTATTTTTTTACAATAACTAGCTGGAATGAAAACAAGCAAAAATGAAATAAAAGTAACGACTTCCTACTTCTTGCATTTTTTTCAAAATGTAAGGAGGAGAAAGTACAGATGATTGTGTGAAAATGTAAGAAGTAGAAGTAAAACGTAGGCTGAAAAATAATTACTCAAGTAAAGTATGGATACCCAAAAATTCTACTTAAGAAGAGTAAGAAAGTATTTGTAATTAGTTACTTTACAACTCTGGTCACTAAGTTTCAGACAATAGTAACCCACTTTAACTTTAACATCCAAATTAAAATCATTCAAAGACCAATCTGCAACAGGCAAATGATTAATTGCTCATAAACCTTCCACAGAAGCCACTTTAGAAGATCTTAACTATCCTGATCTCATGATAGAGTATTATCAAAGCTCATAAAAAAGGAGAGGCAGCCACATTGACCCATTGTGCATTTGCCAGCCAGTACTGTAAACTCTCAGTTGCTTTTCTTTCTCTCTCGCACACACTCTGCAGCAAACACACACAGACACACACTGCTGTCTGGTTGGCAAATAACTGGCAGACAACAGGGCATCTCGTTAGCTATGAAATACCGCTGTCCAATCAGAGTTCTCATTAAAATCTGGCGTCCTATGATATCATTATCTGAGGCCCGTGGAACAGCTTGAAGCACGAGCTCAAACCAGTGGGAGAGTTTATCAAAGACTGTTGACCAATTTTACTCAATTCCCGCAATGCAGCTTCTACTTTATTCTGCACTGGTCATAGCCACTAAACTGAGTTTGGAGGGAAACAAAAAACAAAAAACAAAAAAAACAAAACAAAACAAAAAAAAAACACGTAACGCAGATATTTGCTTGGTTGGTGTTTTCACCTTCTTGTCTGATTCTGGCTCTGCAGGTTGAACGGCAAAACTAAAACCAGTGAAGTGCAACATGCACACATACACTATAGTTCTCTAAATAAACTACGTACTTGTGCAAACATTGCCCAATAAGTTTAACAAACAGGCAAATTTATTTAGCAACACTTTTTAATTGTTGGGTAGGGATGATTTCCATTTTTAAGACAGCTAACACTGTAAAATTAATAACAATGCACATGAAACTTTGTGTGTCAAATACCTTTATGATAGTTACACTTTACTGTCACAACTTTGCTGGGTTGCCTTAGTATTCAGATGCTAACTGGGACACAAAGCTCATGGTTTCTCAGAGGACCATCTGTGCCAGAGCACTTCCTGCCACACCGTCGAGGATACTCTATTGATCTTTCAGCATCTTGGGGATGTAGGGGGTGGGGACTATGTTGCCACGGCAACTCTGGTGTAGAATGTAGGTCTTTGAATTGCATTAAGATGAAGATGAGCTGCTTGAAAAAGTGAGGCTTCAGTTTTAATGGGTGCAAAGATGGCAAGAGGGGACGTGAATAGATGTATGAATGGCCAAATAAATTAAATGAAAAGGGCAGCTCCGCCCCACATTTACTTTATTGCTTAATATCTGTGCGGGTCACTGAAGTCATCTCCAGACAACAGGAGAGCACCAGAGCAGTGGTTAGAGCTGTCGTCTCACAGAGAGAGGGTCGCAGGTTTGCTTCTCAGTTTGGGGCTTTTCTGGGTGAAGTTTGCTTGTTTTTTTTCTTTTTCTGGGGACTCTGGTTTTCTTCACCAGCCCAAAAACTTGCATGTTAGGTTCATTGATAACCCTAAATAGTCCCTGTGAATGACTGTTTGCTTCACTGGTCTCTCTGTCCCTGTGACGGACTTGTGACCTGTCCAGGGGGTGACCTGCCTCTCACTCAGTGACCGCTGGAGATGGGCACCAGCTCCCCCCGCGATCCAGGAAGGAGAAAGTGTATAAAAATAAATAAATAAATAAATAAATAAATAAATAAATAAATAAATAAATAAATAAATAAATAAATAAATAAATAAATAAATAAATAAATAAATAAGATTTTTTTGGTCAGGCATGTTTTGCAAGTGATTACTCAGAGACACATTGTTATTTTTAGAAACTGCATAAATAAAGAAAAATGAATTACAAATATTAGTCAACACAAGGAAGAAAAACAAATCAATTCAGTATTCATTTTAATAAATAATAAGCAAACAGATGCTGCAGAATAACAATAAAAAAGCAAGTCCCTGTTGATGTTTTGTTGCGGCCTCGCAGCTTAAGGGAATAAAGTCTGGCGTTATAGCAGCAGATGCTTTCGTATCAAACTGCAGCAAGGTGCACAAGCTGTGGTTCAGGCTGGTTTTTGTCTTTTAGCATCCTCTGGGCCCTGTGCAGACACATGACCTCATGATAATGTTCGGGGCAGTTTTAATTACTCGCTGCTGGGGCCTCCTGTCTTGGGGCATGCACAGCCCATGTTGGTCTGTCGTGTTTCTAGTCTGAATGCTCCACATTGTTCTTCTGCTGAATTTAACAAGATCTTGGCAGGGGGAGCGTAGCTTTTTAAAAGTTTCCTTAGGAAGTACAGCCATTCAAACAGATTGTACCGGTGACATATGCCATATGCCCATACGCACATGAAGCAGTGATTTGGAGCAAACAGATTGTACAACTGTTACTGGATACAAAAGGCTGAACAGAAATCTTCAAGACGTTCAAAATGTTGTTAATGTAAACAAAGAATTTGGATTTTGCATTTCTTGCAAAAATGCAGTGTGAAAGCTTAACGTTGAGAGATTTTTGCAGAATATCTATTAAAAAGCTGGTAAAATAGCTAAAAGGTAGCTGAAATAGCATAAATTAGTACAAAGAAACAGAAACAGTATGTTTGCCGAATTAAGCAATAAGAAGCTGAAATCAGCACCATATAGTGAATGTAGCTGAAGAAATCAAATTAGCTAAAAAGTAGCTAAAAACACAGAACAGCTTAAATTAGCAGAAGCATAGCAGAAAATATCAAAATAACCGTAAAAAAGCAGAAAAAAGCTAAAATCAGCAAAATATATGTTGAAGGAAGCTGAAATTTGCACAAAGAAGTTAAAAAGCACATAAAAAAGGTAAAGAGTGCAGCAGAGATTTATGACTATTTTGAAAGAACGTGCTGCAATACATACATAAAAAATTATTTCTATATTGTGAATGCTTTACAAGCATTCACACAACTAATGATGATGAATTACAAACAGTGCCATTCACATATTTGGGCGGCACTGGTAGGTTATTGTGGGGAGTTTAAGCGACTACATTGTGATACTATACAAGTCTGTACTTTAATGTCAGAGTTTTACCAGCATAAATTTACATATTTGTGATGCAAGAACGTTATTAAGTTTCTCTCATTACTGCATGTCTCTGCAGTCTTTACAACATTTCAGCTTTAGCTTCAGTCACTGCGAGGTCTCATCATATCTATACTGAACATATGCAAATACAAAGTCCTACAGAGGTATTTTTCCCATCATGTTTTATGCATGTTTTCTGTAATAACAGCTTGAAACGCCAGCTTGAAATGCACATCCGATTTAGTAAATAAAATTCACTATATACAGCATAAAAAGCTAAGTGACCCTCCTATATGGATAATGACTGGTGACTCATCTGCATTAAAGGTGTATTTCAGTGGATAAAAAAGGAAGCAAAAATAAAATAACTCAATTTAAATGCTTGAGAAAATGTGGAAAAAAAGTTCCTTTGTTTATTACAGTGATGCTTATGCACATGATGGTTGCAAGGGGAAAATAATTAAGCCTCAGGAGGTCAGATACCTCTTTTTTCTTTACTTTGATACATCAGTAATTATCAATATGTTGCTTTAACACTTTAGCCTTACATTTTTCTTTGTGAATAAATTGTAGTCACACAGAGAGCTTTATCAGGGCTTGCATTCTGAGCTCAGTTTGTTTCATTCCTTCCCACCATAAAAAGCTCGACTTGGATGCGCTTCACATGCGGAGTGAAGCAGGCAAACGTTCTGCGACATCAGCAAGAGGAGAGCGTTTAAGTGAAGAAGGAGATTCTCCATTTGTCTCATTTTATTTAAAATGCCAAAAGATGACATTATCAGAGCAACTGTCAGCCCACGTCATTTCTAATCTACTCAAGGAATAATGAGAGGAAATAAAACATTTCACCAAACTGTATCCACTGAATCAAAACCCCCCTTTTGCCTTTTCATCATGGTTCCCAAAATGAGGTCATTTATGTTTTTAGGAGCAGTGTCGTTCTGTAAGCTTCATGCCACCAAACACATGATTTCTGGCTGGTAGAAGATGCTAAAATGATCCAGATAATAAATCAGACCTAAAGTCTGTTTTAGATTCTCAGTGCATTACTTCAGAATGGAGCCCGACTTTATATTTATTAGTCATCAATTAAGCAATCAAATCTCCTAACAGAGTGAGAGCTTTGCTAAAGTACCATGAAGGTGAATTAAGCACAAAATGAGAAATTAACCGTAATGAAACAAACAAATTAAAGGTTCCTTTACTTGCTCTAATTGTAATTTTTGATTTTGAAGCTGTCTGAAAACCTGCTTAACATTTAAACAATTAAGCGTGTTTTCTCCTATAGTGCACTTTTTTTTTCTTCAAAGTTTTTTTAAATTATTTTTAGCAAAAACACAAACAAAAAACAAACTAACAGAAAAACACATCCCTAAAAACCCTCCCATCCCTCCCCACATATACCGGATCTGCTAACAAAACATAAATATAAATACATCTTATATTCTATAGTGCACATTTTTACACAAGTCGTGCACACGTGAGCACATTAGACCACAGACTACCCACACACACACACTCAGGAGAATACATGCAGAATAATAATGGTAAGTTCTAAGAGACCAACTTACCAAACAACAACAACAAAGTGAGTTGTCATGAGGGCAGAACAAAGAGAGGCATAAATTAACACCACATGTGTCATTTTCAGCTGGGTTTTCCTCGCTCACATTATACCTGGAGGACATGTGTGAATAAAAGATAAACTCTGCTGCCTTTAAAAAATGCTTTGATTGATTCCGATTGAACAGGAATTCTTTAAATCATCCAAGTGTGAATATTCCTAAACATTCAGGTGCAAACCTAAAATTATTTCAACTAAAAGCTGAAGGTGTTATAAAAAAACACTGCAGGAATCAAATGGAAACTGAAAGCTGCTGTCTTTATTTATTACTTTCAGCTCCTTTCAACTTCCACCTTCCAAACACGTAGCATCCTGTGATGCAGATTTGGCCTGGCATACGGCTGGAGGGATCATGGTTTGTCATCGAAATTTGAAAACTGTTGTGAAATCGATGAACTCGGGTGTCAATCTAACATCTACTTGAAGAGGATTTGCCTTTTTCACCGTTTTACATGTGAATGAACGGCTGCAGTTCATAGGTGAATTAAAGAGAATTTAATTAGGTGAACGGAATCTGCAGAATTTGAAGAATCTCAGAGTAAAAACAGTTCCGACCTCAAACGATCCCATAAATCAAGAGCTACACAATTGAAAATCAGAGATAACGTCTCTTTAAAAGCTATCCTCTGACATAATGAACCATACAGAAGTGTGTTATAACCTGCCAGGTAATATTCCATAAAATATGATTTGAGATAATTGCCTGATTTTACTTTTATTGCTTAATGTTTCATACACCTTTATGGTCTTAGAAATGATAAATTCTTCATCGAGAAGTCTTGTATGATTTTTCTTTCTTACCTGGTTTTGTCATTTTGTTCGTTTTATTGATGTTTTCTTGTCTGGCAGTACACTGGATTGTTTAATTAATCAGACAAAACAAGCAAATTTAGGATGCCAGAGTCAATTTTTCCAAAATGAAAGACTTTTAATGAAACACAAACTAAACAAATATTTCAGACCTTCATTGTCATTTTTTTACAGTTATTTATGTGCTGCTGTATAATCAGGCTCAACGTGACCAGATACATTCATAGCTATATCTATTCAGGATCAGCATTCGGCTCAGTGCTTTGGTCCCGTACACCTGCATTTTTTATTGATTTTTATATACAAACATAAATTAGTTTTATTGGTATTTTATGTTGTGATAGCAGAATGTGCTCAGTGCACAACATCAGAATGACTGCAGAGCACAGATGAAATGTAGGTAAATATGAAACCAGTTTAGATTAAGTGTATTTCCACAAACCAGAAGTAAGGCTTTAGCTAGACTAGTGGTTCCCAAAGTTGTGGTCAGGACCCCTCTATGGATCACGAAACATCAAGTGAGGGTCCCCAAATGATTTCAAGGCATCAGTTTAATTATTCATAAATGAATAAAAGTAGTTTAAGGCCCTCTAAAATTATAATGTTTTAGACAACTTATGCCAATTTATGAAAAGTTTAAAGACATGCACTTTGAAGGTGGAATATATCAAATCAACTGGAAGCCTCTTTTAGGCTTGAGTATATTGTAATTCTAACAAATGGATCATATATACACATATTACTTTATATATATATATACATATATATATGTATATATATATTTTTTTTATATATATATACATACATATATCACTTTATTAATAATTTAGACTAACAAATATTTCATAAGTTAGCATCAGTTGTCTAAAATGAAACAGTATAACAGGGTCTTTGCATTGTTATTATGCCCAAGTTTACAGAGTTTTTAGCAATATTTGCATACTAGTAATATCTGTGTTGTATTTTTGTGTTTCTGCAATGGTTATTTTGTGGGCTGGAAGTTTGAAAACCACTGATCTAGACCAAAAATCATCCTTAAATACTGACTTTGAGCATACATGTTGGTCAATATAAAAAATAATATTAATAAAAAAAAACGCAAGTTGCGAGCATCTTACCTGCAGTACATAGCAGTTAAAGTGCTTAAGTTTTTCAGTAGCATAAAGTATTTTACATCAGCTTTGTTGCAGCATAGATGTTCTTTTTACTAAATAACTGTCTAATGCAAAAATGAAACACAGTATATCAGTCAGTGACAACATTTTCAACGATTGAGTTGTCTTAAATTGCATAAAAATTGAGTTTGGTTTTGATGTCTCATAAAATTGACACCACACTGGCTGTTTTTTCTGATACCAGAACAAGAATTTACCTTAGTTTAATTCATGATAAAATTATTGTTAATGACTACCTTAGATTTTAAGAACAATGTAACAAATAATATCTTCATCACCTCAGAAAAAAAAACATCTGTCCACAGCTGCGTGATTGTTGAAACATTCCCTTGACATAACTTTGACACTCAGGAAACCGTAAATGCCAATTAGACTGCGACGGCAGTGAACTGCCAGCTGCCCTCGTGTGACTCTTGTCAGGAAGCAGGCATAATTATTGACAGGCAGAGTTCATCTGTGTCATTTCTGTCTCCACCAGCAAGTGCCTAAAGTGAGGCTGCACAGCCCAGGGGATTCTTCTGCTCCCATCTCATCAAGGTGGGGTAGAGGGTGGTTTAGCAAACAGGACAAGCATTTGCATTTTATAATTATTCCTGCATGCCAACAGCCTTTTTTGTTTACATCCAATTTAAAACCTTTAACTGAGATGGACAAAGTGCTCTAGCTCCATAAACTGTAACAGTGAGAGGCATCCTGAATAGGAAAGAAAACGCTCATCAATGAATATTTTTATGCACATCACTTATTGAACATTTGGATGATCACTGTCATTTATCTGCAACGTATTCAACGTCAGTGAAAACCTCCTTATAAAGATACAATCAGCATTTAGAAGTTGTTTTTAAAATTACAGATGACTGAAATACAAACAAAATTGCAAAAGAAATAACAATGCTGTATAAATACAATTACTGATAACTGCAGTGCAAAGAAGGAGAATATGGACAAAAAGGGGGGTTTTAGCTACTAAATGATAAGTAACATGTGATAATTGCTTGACATGGCTGTAATTTAAGCTAGTTTCACCTAATTTGCTTTCATTACGTGTCTCAAAGAAGAGATTTTCAGAAATCTGACCATGTTAAAAGAAAGTGAGAATCTTTATTATGCAGATCAATATGGCATTTCTTTTCTTCTTTTTACTAAAAACAACACAGAGACCAGGAAACTGCAACTGGTAAACATGTTTTCACTGCAGCTTATTAAATCTCTCATCGCCTGATTTCTCAGCATTTCTTACATTTTCGATCAAGATAAATACAAATGGTGTTACCTACAAATGTCAGACCACTTGAATAATCAACGATGAATTGTTCTTGATTTAGATGAGTGACATGCAAATGTTTTCCTTCACGTGAAGTGATTTGATATACATGCTTACGTGTGTGCAGTGCGGTGTATATCCAGTATTTTTTCTTCTTCTCTTTCTCACAGAGGCTGAAAATATAAACAAATTATCATATATTGTGTTGTTCCAGTCAGTCCATCTCATCCACAAACTGCATCCATAACCAAGGGGCAAAAAAACAAAACAACAAGGAAAAAAAAAGATGTGACTGCAATGCATCTGCTCACTGTCATGATTAATAGAATCAACAGGAAAATTCAATGCCTTCTGATTTATAGTGGCCACTTGCCGACTTTAGATTTGCTTTTGCTGTGCGAGAGGTTTTGTAGGGCTCCATGCCCAGAGAGGAGCCTCGACTTTCTGATATTTACACGTCTGATTATAGACACTGCATCACCTACGCAGCAGATAAACTGCTGTTTGTCCAATAATATCAGTGGAGCTGGAGGAATTTAAATCTTCTGCAAAAGATCTGGAACTGGATTCAAATCTAATTTAATGGAAAGCATCAACACAAAACTTGTGCAAGCCTAAACATTTATGGAATGTGTTATCATATATTGTTATTAAAGCTGCAACACAATTTTTACAGTGCAATAACCACCATCCAATATTACACTGCTTTAAGGTTTCACAATATCACACAATCACTGTTGGTACCATTTTATACTGTTTAGTCATGGTTTTCCCCCCCTTGTTGTTCCAGAGCTGTTATATATGTTTGTAGCCTAGAGCAACACACAGACAGATTCATAAAACCTATTTGAAATGCCAAAAGCATTATCTGAGCTTTCATTTAGCAATTGGGTTTCAAAGTGCTCAGAGCTGGGAAGATGAAGTCATTCTGATGGACTGCAATCATAACTGTGATGTATTTTACTCAGGCTAGTTGAACATGTTGACAATGATAGAATAAAAACGCCAAAATCAAGTGATCAAAGCATTTTACTTGCATTGTTAAGAATTGAATAGTAAATTGATTTAATTTAGTCCTTTGCTGCACTACGATCTCGCTACCTGTAACACCTCTCAATACAAATCGTAGTTGTAGTCATTTTGGCGAGAACTCAGAGTTATCTCTTCCTGATTCAAAATGCTGTTGACAAACAGCCCCAAAGTACATTATTAACCTCGGCTGACACTGACAAACACCAGTGAATTAAATCTATGCTCACTCTTGTTAATGGCACAGTTTCTTTCTTTTTTTTAACAGCATTACAGTATGATTGCATTAACACACTCCAGCTGCTGAACAATTCTGACAGCACTACTCAATAAGTAAGTTTGCTCAATCAAACTGCAGAAAATCTGAATATATATATTTTTTACTATAGCAAAATGGGACAGAAAAAATGTTAAGTGCATGGCCAGAGAGGAGATTATTAATCCATAACAATATTGAATGATTCCATCAACAGTAATGAATCATTTTCATCTTTTATGTTTTGTGGCCAAAATTCCTGATGTTGTACTCATCATGCTTCGATGTGGGCACAAATGTTTAGCTTGAATTTATTATTATGCTCATTCAAAATGTCTTATTTATGCTATTTCTAATTTCAGTTCCAATATCACCAGCATCAGTGTGTGAATGTGTGTACGAATGGTGAATGACTGTAGTGTGAAGCGCTTTGGAGTCAGTAGGGACTCTATAAAGCACTATATAAGTTCAGGCTATTTACCATTACCGTTTCTAGTTAAATGGTTATTTCTGGACAGTGAACACTGGGAAATAAAAAAAAAAAGATATATAAAACTAGATATTGCATAGTGGGAACATAATGACCCCTGCACGCACAAATGCACCAGAACTCAGAAGTCTTTTTTCCTAATAAATATCATGCTACTAGGTGCATCCTAGAATTGTAGTGGTTTGGGTGGGGTCCCTTTTGGTGGGGGGGGGGGGGCATTGGTTGACCTGATGGATAGCTCCTCATCAGAATTAAACAACCAACAGAAATCTGAAGCTCCTATGTTTGACTGTTTTTGAGCTATAACCATTTTTGTATGTCCAGATACCCCTTTTTCAGATAAATTTGGGGTCCGGGGAGGGGGTGGGGCACTGATTGGTGGGCCTGACGGATATAGCTTCATCAGAGCTAAACAACAAAAGGAATCTGAAGCTCCTATGTTTAAAAGTTTTTGAGGTATAAGCATTTTTGCATGTCCTGACACCCACTCTTTGAAAGGAGCCCCCTCCTCAAATATGGGGTCTATCGTAAAACCGTTGTCTGGCGCAGTGTAGGTCAGACTCATCTACAGTCCTGCCAAATTTCATGTTGATCGGTGCAGCCGTTTTTGTGCTACGGCTGACCAAAAATCACTGAATAAACAAATAAGTAAATAAACCGTACGAAAACAATTTGACTCCCGCTTACACTTCGCTTGCAGGGGTCATAAAAAACATGGCCAAGAAGGGGTCTGTGTCAAATTTAAAAATGCAGACTAAAGTCCAGTTATAGATCTAGTTTCTCCATTAAAGCTATTATCGCTGACAGAAATATTGATCAAGCTGAGTCAAACTAATGCATTTGCTACCTTAAAAAATAAAGCCATTGGTGTTTGCAATGTGTGGTTAGCACCTCAACTATTACTTGAAAGTTAAACTCATTCTAAATTTTGTCTGAAAATTAACAAGTATCAATAGCTGCGTTTCCATTGCAAATGTGCGCAAAACTTTATCGATATTCCGTGAATGTCGAAAAAACACAGTTTCACAATTGCGGTGTTTCCATTAAGTAAGAAATGCTATTAAAGTCACACGTGAATACGTTTGTTCTCGCGATAAGTCATTACAAACATGGCACCGATGGATGTAAACACATAGCATATTGATACCACGACACCAGCGCTCATAATCAGCCATCAGAGGAGACGTCAGCATCTTATCGAGTCTTTCCAGTGACAAGCTCCTTATACTTGGGAGCGGCTACATGTGCTGCGTTTTTGGGAAATTGTAGTCGGTGAGTTTACTACTTCCTTTTACATCTTCCATGATTTTACTACTATTTCTACTTCCTGTTTTCTTTTTTGTCGGCTTTTTTGCCAGTAGAAACATCCGGTTGTTGATGACTCTTGTGATGCGAAAAACGTGTTTCCATTGCAGTTTTGCGAAACACACCAATTTCAATACAGCCGAAAAACCACCTCATCCTAGTGCAAAACCATTTTGTAGAAAAACAAGCGTTTTTTTTTTTAAATTGACGTGTTTCCAATGAGAAAATTTATTTTTGAAATTCTAATTTGCGCATTTTCATGGTCAATGGAAATGACACTGAAACCATTGAATAGACGCTTGCATTTAGACAAGGTAAAGTAAACATTGCTCAGACAAAAAGAAACTCAAGATCTTTGCCTTTCAGGTGATTCTCACATCCCATAAATCCAAGCAGCCACTTACAGAGCATTGCATTATATCAAGAAAGGACCATTTATAAACCTGAACAAATGTCATTCACAAGTGCTTAATTAGCTAAAGTACAGTCAGAACTGCCCCTTTCTGAGATGAACTATAATTTATTTCTGTAATGGTATATATGTATTAATTTTGTTTCAATGCTTTGTAGGTCAGATAAAAAAAATCTTTCTCAAAAGTTTATTTAAGCAGGGTTGGTCACCTAAAAATGTTTTTATCACTGAATGACCCAAATAACCCGTTTCTATAAAAGAGAGATATATTTGTCTTCCAGTCTTAAAAAATACAGAATGTGTATGTCTAAGCTGTGAGAAGCTGCAGTGTAGGTGTGAGGAGAACGACTCAGCTTCCATGCAGCACTTTTACAGACATCTTCCAGGAGATTTCTTATTTCATATTTGTCTAAAAGAAATACAGCGCGCGCGCACGCACGCACGCACACACACACACACACACCCACACACACACACACACACAAAGAAAAGCAAAGAACACAGGCAAACACTTGGATAAAAGCAGGAGCTGCAAACAATAACGGGACAGACAGTGATTTTGAACAGCTTCTTTCTTGTGATATTTCTATTTTAAGGCTCAGCTGGTTTTGAAATCTATTTAGTGTCAGTGACAGCAGTGGGTGATTTACATATGCTAGACCTGTATCATTGTCTCATTTATATGTAGCTTCTGTATGTTTTGACAGTTTAGTCATTTCCTCACCCAGAAATGTTGTCCTCTGCATTTATTTCATCCACTGACTCACTGCTTTATATTTTGGTCCTTACTCTTTTTTTTGTTCATTAGTGCCATCCTCACTCTTCTTAAGCAGACTGGAGAGACCCTCTGAACTGGTTCTTTCTGTGGTACAATTATGTTGAAGACTCCACACTCCTCCTTCCAGGGCTCATATACTGCATTGATTCTGACAGTATGTTCCACTATATACGTACAGTACTTGTTATGTGCTTCGGTGTGACAGTAAACTCTTGTATAGAGACTGTTTCCAGTCTGGAGAGAAAATGGGGAGGTAGTAAAGAAAAAAAAAACACTTTCCCCAGTGGAAATACTTCGTAATCAAATGCACAAAAATAAAAAATAAAAATAAACAAAGACAAATCTTTCATTATTAGAAAACATTCCAAGAGGCTAATCTGTTTTTCTGACCCAATTGTTTAAGATTCAGAGAACTGGAAAGAAACTAAATCTCAATTTATAGGTGATAAATACCAAAGCTGTTGATTTTTACATCAAGATTTTTAGAAAATGCAGGTTTGTCTTTGGTTTGGGCTGAACATCAGCTGGTCTGTTAAAGGGGACATATGCAAAATCTAATTTTTTATCTGTAAAATGAGCCTGGTTCTGCAGGAGGTTTCTTCCTGATTAGCAGGGAGTTTTTCCTCTCCACCGTTTGCTCAGGATGGGAGACTGTGATGAAGTGATTCAACACAATCTGCTGGCTTCTTCTTTAGATTGTTTTTTTTTTTATTCATGTACAGTGCCCTGAGACAACATATGTTGTGACTTGGTGCTATATAAATAAACTGAATTGAAGTGCATTTTTTTGTTTACATGGAGTTTCTAGGACTGCAGTAAATTTAAATTTAGTCCTTTCCAGTGCTGCATAGATGTTTTTATATTATTTTTGGGACATATTTTTTTCAATGTCACAGCATTTGCCACAGAATTGCCAAATAGGGTAGGGACTTATACCAACTACAATTCGGACATCTTTATTCTCCTCTGGGTCAGACTCCAAAATGTAAGACTGGATAAACAAGTCTTTTGTTGACATCTCTTAATAATTTGTGCAGCTATACAATAGTCGTAAACCCCTCTATCTAACTAAAATGGATTGTCTAGAAGCTGGAGGGGGTCAGGCTGTGAAGCCCCTCACTTGGATTTAAAGGGCCAATATTGTGTGTTTCTCAGGCATAAATTTAAATACTATACCATAATAAAGTATCTACAGTATGTCACCTTTAACTGTTATTAAAATGCTGTTTTTATGTTTAAATAGAAAATAAACTTATCTTCTCATCACTTCCTCTTCTAAACGCCCTGAAATTGGCCTCTGTCTCTTTAAGAACCACCTTCCGCTTCTGTT
This sequence comes from Austrofundulus limnaeus, assembly GCF_001266775.1. Taxonomy (NCBI): domain Eukaryota; kingdom Metazoa; phylum Chordata; class Actinopteri; order Cyprinodontiformes; family Rivulidae; genus Austrofundulus; species Austrofundulus limnaeus. Next base: position 94,122 of record NW_013953106.1, read on the forward strand.
TCACCCATTTCGGTGCGGGGTGGGGGGGATCTGAAAATACAATTCCTCAAAAGGTATTTTAAATCTGAAAAGAGCTTCAGTGAGTGAGAAGTAGTGGAGCTCAGCAGACAGTTTCAGTTTCATTTTCATCAAGAGCCTGCAGGAGTCATGGGCGGGGTGTTTGGGGAGATGGGCGGGGTGTGTGTGTGTGTGTGTGTGTGTGT
>NW_013953106.1:94334-105645 GCF_001266775.1 Austrofundulus limnaeus
CAACTATGTTTGGATAATAAACATTTGTATCAGGTCAACTAAACAAGGGCATAGTAACAATATTTTTATACTACATTTATCCATTTTAAATATACTAACCTCAATCCTTTGTAACAACTATGGCAAAAATGTAATTAATTCCGAAAATCTTTTTCAGGACCCCACCTTGATGTTTCGGGACCCCACTTTGGGTCCCGACCCCAGCTTTGGGAAACAATGTTCTAGAGATTCTGCAGCAACATGCATTAATCACTATACATGATGAGCAAATAAAAACACAAAAAACTCCAATATCCAAATATGATGAATCACATACTGTACTGTCAGCAGACAAAGCTGTAAATAATCGCCAATAAGTAGTCAGACATTTATTTAAACATTATGCAGTCCCTGTAATACAGGGGTGTCAAACACATTTTCACCAAGGGAAACACGAGTGTTATGGTGACCTTCAAAAGGCCAGTTGTTATCAACTTTGATGTTTCGTCTTTAACTTTGACTCAACACAAAACCTCGTTCCTCGTCTCATTGCTACGACTGACCTCTGCTAACAAACAATAACTGAGCTCTATGGTTTTCCCTTCATGAAAACAGCATTTTAACACATCCTCTTATAAACACTAAACATATTTTGTTGCATTAGATGGGCGTGGCCCTAATTGGCAGGCCAGAAGGAAGCCACCTGCGGGCCACATTTGGCCCATGGGTCTTGAGTTTGATACATACTGTATTTTTTACATAATAATGATAATACATAATATAATGATAATTCCAGCTATTCAAATTAAATGCAGTGTAATTCACTTTTTATTGGATCCATTCAGCTCAGTTCATCCATGCATCCATTCTCTTTACTGTATGGAGAAGATTTGGTGGTCCAAATCTCCAACAGTTTTTGCACACAAATTGCATAGTCATTTTTTCATGTAACCTTACCTCTACACAGGAGCCATACATGTTGTGTCTATTTTTATCTTACAGTTTTCTTCAGAATTAATTTTCTTTTATGCAGTATAAGGTTTCTGAGTTTGGTTTTAAGTTTTTATGTTGTGTGATCCTGAGTTCTGGTTCTGGTTTTGTTATCTTGATTTTTTTTATTGTAAAACATTGTAGAACAGCTTTTTTATACATTCTTGGTGGTTTTTGTTATTTTGTCCAGTTGTTCACTTGAGTTTTAATTGTGTATTTTACCCATGTGACTGCAGACTCTGTTTTCCCTTCACCAATGCTGGGTTAATGTTAGTTGGTTCTGTCCTGTGGCGTCCACTGAACACTTTGCCCTGAAGCACCTTCAGTAATAAAACTTTTCCACTTTGTTCATTCTGACTGCATCTCTGTTTCCCTTTTTGTTCCTTTTTCCTAGGTATTGTGACATTTCATATTCTTAAAAACATAAATTAGCCCTAATTAGGTGCACATATTTGTTAGTTTCTTCACTGTAAATTCACAAATTGCACCTGACCCACTTCTGCTCTGCACCTGTAAGTTTCACTGAATATTTTGTAACAAATTCCTGCCATTGCTCCACATAGTCTTGCACCTTAAATCTGCTGATGCTCCACTGCCAAGACAACATATTCTAGTGTAGTTAGCTGCCGGAGCTAACGGTGGGCCCTGAAATCCCTCACAGTTAATATGCAGTGATGCGGAACAAGCTTACCAGTTATCAGGTCTCCATGATTAGGTCTTCACCAGCATTCTGATCAGGCTGTCAAAGAAAACCACCACCTAAAGGACGAGAAAACCCACGTTAAGCCATTTTGTGAGACTTGTTACAGCATAACCGTGCAGGGAAATGTGAATGCAGGAGAGTTTGTTATAACATGATTTAGGATGTACTTTTTGGCAAACACTCCAGCAAGGAAGCAAGATTTCTCTGAACACCAGAAACGCTGTTATACATTCATAATTTCATTGAGTGAGCTCGCCCCGTTTTCCACTTGGCAGCTTCGGGCGCAATATGAACGCTGATCTGATTACGAGACAACAGGAACGAAACATAAATAGCTGCAGAGACACCAGAAAAACAGAGCACAAGACACCACGACTATAAATGTGTGTCCTGTCATTAATATTTCACTGCATCACTGCTGCTAAAGGAGAACAAAGTGTAAAAAGGGAGAGCGATGAAAATTTGATTATATTTTGATAAAGCTTTGGAATTCATCTACGCAAACCAAAGAAGAAGTAAACATTCTGCTTGTTATGATAAAAAAAGTTGAGATTAATGCACCATAACAATGACTGCAGTAATGGCCAGCATGCGCACATATGATGCGTTTCCAGCAACGCTCCTCTTGCACTTCCATTTTATTTCACTTTCCTAGAAGGTGACTACCAAGGTCGCAGGGCTTCGGTTTCTCACTTGTCCCAAAAATTTGAACATTTTACATGACATGTCGCAGCTCTGCTTGCGGCGCCGCGGCCCAAGAGAGCTTACCAGATCACTCACATTTTGTCTGCAGTGAGCCTCCATGCATGAAACAAAAACAGAATTCTGCACTCAGGCTCCTGCTTTACTGTACATCAATTTGTATTCAGAGAGGGACCCTAAGCTTGTCACCTTTAGCTATTCATCCAGCCAATGAAGTATTTATGTCGGAAGCTTTCGCTTTTTGATACATCATCCCAATCCACTCCCAATTCTACTTTATTCCAGGCTAGGCTTATGTCAGAGGGAAAGAAATGAGCAAGATAAAACAAAAGTGTGGGTGTTGATGGTGCTCAAAAAGGTAGAGTTTCACCAGTGGTTCTTTGCTTTTATCTTTACTTCCAAGCAGCACATCATCACCTGGCCTAGAGTGAAAAGTCAGATTTTGGAACACGCTGGCCTCACTTTATCTCCTTCCTGTCTCCCTTTCACTGTGTAAAACATTCCACTTTCTTGCTCCATTTTCTTCTCACAACCACATTTGACCTCTGTCTTTCTTTTTCTCTCCAGGTATATGACGCAGAGCCACACAGTTTTGGCCAAAGGATGTACTCCATCGAGTCATTACCCATCGGTTCCTTCCTATGTGTTCAAGACAAAGACAGTTGTTAGGGAAACAGTCAGTCACTTGTGGTGTCAGCTGTTACACAGAATACTCAACATGACAACGAGACTGACTGAGACTTCAGTCTTTGGCTATATTCTGTCACTCACTCACACAGAGATGAAATGACGTGGGTGGTTTAAAAAAAGAAACTAATAAAAGGCCAGCTGGGTTAAAAAAATAATGAATGAACAAAAATTCTCCCAAAATAGTTTCAACCCTGAGTTGACCTTTGCAATCGACATACACTTACCAAAAATAAGCAATGATGACAAACTCTGGGTTGTGAACTTGCAGCAAAGGCATTAGCATTTTTATTATATACATATATTTATGAAACATGCAAAACAGATAAGTAAAGGGACACAAAGGCAAAAGGCAACATCCACACTAGAACAAAGGCCAGGAAGTAGTCTACATGATGCGTGGGTGTGAAGAACCGAGCAGTAAAAGGACAGTCAGGCACAGGTTTGGTTTAAAACAATTTTTTAACCCAAAACCCAAGTTTGGGGTAAATGATAAAAAGTTGACAAAAATAGGGCCCATAAAAAGAGGTCAAAATAACAATACTATACTCAGACTGAGAACACAAACAAAACAGACCTGCCTAAATGAGACAAAGGGGAACTCAAATACTGGCTGATCAGCCCACAAAACAAAAAACAGGAAAACACAACAAAAACCTAATTGAAACCACAAAGAACCCCTATTGCACAGAAAACACACTACTTGTACGGGTGATTAAACATGCACAAAAAATTAAGAAAGATAATTAACAGTAAAAGTTACGAAGTTAACTTTCTAAAGCTGCGAGAAGCCACCATCTTGAAATCGAAACTGGGGGGCAGTTTAATTTCTTCCACTATACCAGTGGAATATTACCACTGGAGGGGGCATTCCAGTTTAAATCTACCAATGAGAACAGGGAAATTACCACTTCCCAGGACTACTGGAGCACAGCATCAATTACAGTGCATTGTGTGAATGCAAATGTATTAGAATAAGTCATGGTTGTGACTTGAGTAGGAAGTGAAGGTCACAGTATACCCACTTCCAAAAACTAAACTACAGCACTGAGTAAAAGCATGTTTTTATAAGAGATCTAAAAACAGGAAGTGAGGGAGCCTGCCCGATGTAACGTGGCAAATCATTTGAGAATTTTGGACCATCAACAGAAAACGCTCTACCGCCTCTGAACTTCATCATTTGAGAGGAGATGTCACCTGTGTGCATGGCTCACAGTCTGTCACTCTTTATATGTTTATATTTCTGAAGTTTTTATTGGGTGCTACACTGACGAATGATCACCGAACACTTCATGGGGCTTTATCGGTCTGCTGGAATGCATCTGCAGCTCAATATAATTATAAGAGATGTGCAGGAAAATTTATTCTATTTACTGCTGATTTTTAAATGCATCACACATACTGTTTTACTCCTAGGAGAACTAGAATGTTTTGATAACCTACTTTGTGTAAGTCTAATTTCTGTATTTGTTCCTTGTTCTCGACACACACCGAAGTGTATGAACACGTCAATCTTTTTCAGATGCACGGAATTTTATCCTTATAAGCGCAAATAGTAGCATCAATCACCAACTGTATCACCTGTATATCCCATTTTTGCAGGTATAGTTGTGTAATGTGAAAAAAGACAGCAGGATAAAGATGTAGCCTTTGACTGAATTGCTACAAAGGTTTTGGAGTCAAGGTTGTTTTAGGACAGCCGCAATCCACTTTAATCTTGCTCAGACTCCCTGTTAGCTTGTCCGTGTTTGTCTGAGGTTGTTCAAAAATCTATCACAACAGGTAAGATATTAATTGTTCATAACCTTTCCACAGAGCTCTACTTCAAATGATCTCCACTATCACTTGAAAGTTTCTTTTATTTATCAATAATAGATCTAAGTGAATTGTTTTGTGATGGAGACACTAGCTTTTCTCGGTGCGCTTTCTCCCAGATAGCCAGAAAAAAAAAATAGACGATTTTTGAGCTCACAGCAGCAGGTAAGCCAGTACTAACAGAATTTAATAGAGCATAGCAGTTTGGGAAGTTCATTTCAACCCAATCATGTGTAGAGGCTTCTGTGTTTTTATTACAGGGTTTAATTATTTTTAAACTGTCTGACTGGGGCTGATGTTTTATTTTTTTTCCCCCGACCACAGAGCTCAGTTCTCTAACTACAGCGATCACAGCGCCGAGATAAAGACAAGCAATAAAGCAGGCGCAGCTGTAACATGCTTGTTAAAGGACAATCTCAATGTCATCACGGCTCGGGAGCGAGTGACACTCGTTCGGGAAATAGTGGCGCTGTTCAGAGGTTTTGAAGTGACCTGATAGCTGTCATAACTGTGAGGTTAAACTCATCCGCAGCAGATCCATGAAACCACCGAGCATTGGACCATTTCTGCTTCTTCTTTTTTTTTTTACTGACTAGTGGTTTTACTCCACGTGTCAGTTTGATTAATGGCTTGCTTCACACATTGGATCATGTGCACTATATGGCAAGGTATCAATCATAGCACTGTACACTTTCATGGATTTTCTACAGTGGAGTCGCCACAGTCAAAGACTAATTACATTTAACTAATAGGGGTTCATAAAAACCAATGCCCCGAAACCGTGAACATATTGGATAAATGTCACTAAGTGTAGACTTAATGTGTTTACATCCATTAGCTATATCCTGTTTATTCACTAGGTTGAAAATTCCCACTATAAACCGGGAATAAAACCACAAAAGGGAGGTGATTGTTACAGATGAGCAGTTGTTCATGTCTGATCTCCCATCCCACCAGCCAGGCCCAAATTAAGCCGAAGCCAAACAAGAGACAAAACCGTTTTTAAGGGAAATCGCTCGGAGGAGCCGTTTAATTGAGAAGCCGTCGTTTTATTAGCTTCTACAAACCTTTGCCAGCACAGGTCAAGCAAAAATGAATTGTTTGCATGTGTGTATTTCCAGACAAATCAATACTCATGAATGTGGTGATGGTGGAAGGCAAGGTTACGGAGAAATGGGAAGTAAAAGAGCAGGTGGAGATCACAAAAAGCCTAGTCTCAGTGATTATTAAAACTGTTTTCATTATGGTTAAACTCCACGGTGTAAAGATTCCAATGAGGGTCCATCCTTCTTGCCAGCAAAGGTCAAGCTACAGACTTAAACAATGCAATTATCTTCCTCCTATAAAAGGAAATTACCTTGGTTTTCCCACCTGAGCTGTGTACTCTTCCTTTTATTTGTTTGTATGACAATCAATGACAGGCAGAAAAATCTTTACCAAACTGAAGCACGAGCCTGCTGACTAGAGCCAACTTAATGTCTACAATGTAATAACAGAGAGAAATCATGCGGCAAAGTAAAAGTGACAAGCGCAGAATGTTATATATAACATTGAAAACAATCTGAAGTGTGCCTAAAGGAGAAGTTTTACTCTGAAATCTTGTGACAGGTGAACTGTTGCTTGAAGAGAACAGTCTACAGGAGAGTGAAACCAGAATCAGCTGCCCTTGGAGAGGAGACTGCACAATCAGACTGAAAAACACCTCGCTTTCAAAAAGTTTCTGATGTGTTCCTGCTCTAACTGTAATTCCTCCCTATTGTTTTTTTTTATTATTCTAGGCACTGCTTCAGCTAAACCTATACAAAAGTGGTCACAAAAGTAAAATGCCTAAACTGCATTTATAATGAACCTCAGCGTGAATAAATATAACAGTTCTTTTCTATTGGAGGGTATTACTAAAATAAATGGGCAGGTCTGGTAATTTTATACATCACTTAACCAATCTGCAAATAACATAAACACTAAGAGAGATATGATTTTAGAGGAAGCAAAAAAAAGTAAACAAGATGGAACTTCTTTTACAAAAATCCTGCCCATAAAGTTGTCAGACAGGAGAAATAACAGTCTGAGCCTCTCTGTTGCAAATACAAGTCCCTTTTCTTTGCCGCGGATGATTACCTCATGCTATGATCCTGAAGCTGCTTGGTGGTTGCTGATAATCATGTTCTCGGTGTTGGTTTGATTGCAGAAAAATCCCGGGATCTTCAGTTAAATCCCGCTGTGGATGCTTTATATTTGCTCTGAGATTTCAAATGTTTGATACAATTTGACCCAAACTAGCTGCTTGGCAATAAAAAATAAATCATCTCATCATTATTAAGACCTTACATTTAGGCTTTAATTTCCAACTTAATTTATTATGCTGTCAATATTTTTTAATTTTCAAAAAAATAAATAAATAAATAAAATGAACTACTTAAAACTTGAAAAGCAGTGTCAATATTCAGACAGATTGACATAGATGTAATTATTTTTAAGTAGTGATTTGAACTGATGGGAAAAACTAATTAACATGCTTTTTTAATCACATAGTTCACGCATATTAAATATCCACTAGTTATTTTCAAACTTAGAAGTTTTATTTTCACTTTGTCGACAGCAGGGGTCATAAAAAAACCTGTTCAAGTGAAAACATTTTTCTAAAAGCTATTAGGAAAGTTTTTCATCAGTGCGACAGACCTGTTTTTATTACATTTGGTTACAGCAACTCATCCATTTTTGGTTAAACTGAACTCGGGGTTCAGGAAGCCGGGGCACTGACGCATGTAAAGCTGGACTCGGGCTTCATCGTGGTTCTGCTTTAACTCTGATGTGAGCCTATGCGATGTAAATTTTGTCCTTTCTGGAGTCCACCTGGTCCCTCAACAGGCAGGAGTGTTCAGCCCAGATGTTTGTCACTGCACCGCCTGTACGCCTCTCTCATTTGAAAAGTGGCTCCAAACACAAAACAGACAAACAGGATCGTGAGTCGAAACATGAGCAGAGAAAGAAAAACAAGAAAACACCTGTTTTGAGGAAACGCTGCCAGGACATTTGTTGCTATTGCTCAGGGACCACAAGGCATCACTTTTAAAAAGAATATTATGAACATGAGCATGTGCAAAACAGTCAGACTCAGTTTTGATCAAGCGGTGTTCAACACCAAAGATTTCCTTTCTAATTCTGAGTAATACTGAGTAAATGAGGCTGGTAGCACTAATACTGATACTCTGTGCAAATACACCTAATGTGTCTGGGGGAAAAAACAAGTACATTTTAAATGACTTCTTCATAAAGACTTTGAGACTTCAGAATAATTTATTTATTCATTTTAAAATCAGAAGTATATTGAAGTAACATCCTCATTCACAATACCGAGCTAAAACAGAAAAACCAGAGGACACAATCATAAAAAAATTCTGCTTTAAACAATAAAAAATGAAGTAAAATAGTAAAACTATTAAATTTATGTTTTAATTATTAGGAACTACTAAAAAACCTTGCATCTTAATTAACATAACATGATCATGGTACCATAGAAAATACTGTCTCTTCAGATAGACTGAGCACATGCTGCTGCGCTTACGCATTATCCAGGCAGAAGTAAAAGTAGTTCCCACCAACAGTGTGTGATTTAGAATAGATTTGAATAGTTTAGTTACTTTTCACTGTGTTCACGGTAATGTACATTACCTGAAATAATTGAAGTATCAAAGTATTAATATTGTGATTTTAGAATCTATTTTAGAGCATAAGGTTCTTGTGTTGGTAATTCATGATCGATACACTTATCACTATTAAGCACTGTATGGAAGCAATCTGATTGGCTAAGAACCCTACCATCATTAACCCTTTGTGAACTGGGCAACAGTTTACTCCAGTGTTGATGTGCACTGGTTTATAATTAAAGCTACCTAATGAAGTGGCCTTAATTAGCTTCTCTTGAACATTTTTGTTATTTAGTTCACATTAAAAAATATTTTCTCATAACCTTTATGGTTAAATAAACAATGACCTGTTGGTCAATTAGATATAAAATTACATGTCAACTAAAGTGTAGTGTTTTTTCTTTGAACACTGGATGATTAGGATGCCAACACATGATACTAAGAAACACAAAAAAATCCATATATTAGAATCTATCATCAAATGTTTGTCATAATTGCTTGAAATCTTAATTTATCTGCTTTGAGTTACTTTTAAAGTACTATTTTTATCTCTAAGTGGAGCAGTAAGAAGTATTATTATTACTGCATTGCTATAAGCTCAGATATATATTGCTGGTGTTGGACCACATGCTGTTCTGTGAGAAGTTCTAATAACTGTGTTGAAATTCAGCGGTGAGATGTCTTCTTTTATGATACTGGCTCCAGTTACATTAGAATACTCTGGGGAAGGTCTGCTGAAGCTTTTCTGCCAGCGTCAACTTAAACTACATAGCAAGTCATAGCTAACTAAACATCCTAATGTTATATTTATCCAAAACAACCAGCAAGTAATAAATCATTAAAGATAAGATTTTAGTAGGCCTGCATGAATAATAAACACACGTTTGCCATTGAGAGCATTTATGTTTTCTAGCACAAAAATAAAAAGGTTTTTCAGAAGAGGAAATTGTAGTACTTATGTCTGTTTAGCTCCTTAATAATCCAAATTCTTTGAAAACATGAGGAACACAAGCGATGATGTGACGATGTCCTGCCATCATTTCATTGCTGGCACTGATTATTTTGTGCAGTCATAATGAGAAAAGACAAGGCTGATATACGGAATGAAGGTTTTACTGCTACCTCTGCCCTGTTGAGCTTTAACCTGGAAATGCAAATGGACTCCTGGAAATCCGAGTGATTTCATGGTTCACCGATCACTGCTACATAAGCATATGGTCTGCAGTTGCAGTGCAGTAAAGAAGGATACATTACATTAATCTTTAGCTGTTCATCTTGTTATGATTCAATCACACTTATTGCACATGTATGCCTATGCAGCAGCACTGCAGGTTGTGGCTGTCTTTTATTAACCATCTCCACCCTCACACACACACACACCACTATTTACAGTATGTTGAATAGACGTGGCCCTCTGTTCACAAATTCAAGCATGAAGATTACAAGAGCTTAGTAAGACGAGTATTAGCATATCCTGTCCTGTACAAGCCTCTAAGCAGGGTTATGTGAAAGTAAAGGAACCGCTCTCAGCTGCTTGAAGTTTGGAAATATTAATTGAATACTAAGAAAGAATCATTAGGAAACTGGCACCTTTGCTGCATAATCATTTCTCAGAAGCCACTGATTATAAGTGGGTGATGTCAAATCTTGGTCCTTGTGTGCCACAACTCTGCACGTTAATTGTGTTTCTGCTTTGACACACCTGATTCAAATGAACGAGTGATTGGCAGGTTTCTGTAGAAGACCTACTGAAGAGCATAAAAACAACTATGACATGGAGAATATTGGTCCACTAGGACCAGGGTTGTGACCAAATTCAACAAATGTGTCCTTCTCCACCCCCGATTTGAGGGATGGGTCCGGTGTATCTTGCTCAGCCAATCCCAAGATGCATTGCGTGCCAACTGGAAGATTTTTATTTTTATTTTTTGCTTATAATAGCAGATAAAGAGAGAGAGACAAGAGTACAGTTTGAAATGAAAATCGGGCAGTACAAAAATTTAAAGTTTAAAGCGGTTGTGTTGTCAGGCTTTTGTTATTTGCAAAGAAATGCTTTTAATATTTTTATTAAACAAGCTTATATGGTGGATCCCTTAATTCAGGGGTTGTCCAAACATTTTGTCACATGGACCAAAATCATAAAGTAAGAAGGACTTGAGGGCCAAAAATATTTTTCCTTTACCTGCTCAACAATAAACTAAGCATTGAATACTTTAATTAAACAAATAGTCAGATTTATTGCTGGAAATGGATCTGTAAATTAATCTAGATCCAGAGTGTTTTGCAGGATTCCCTTATTGAAATAAATTTTGCAATTTTCTAGGGTTCAATTGGGGGAAAAATAACCCAATTTAGTCAATTCTGATCAATAAAATCAGGATTTGTCACTCTTGTTGAAAATGCTTGCTGTATTCAGACAAATTTATTCTATAATTTAAAGCAGATTGGAGAGCAGCAAAATCAGCTTTTGAGTAGAAGTCACCAGATAGATGTAGAAAAAGCTAAGAGTCTGCTTATTTAAAAACAAGTAGTTGGTGCCAATATTTTGTATTGTACGATTTTACTTTGTGATAAATTTGCCCTAATAATAAATACAAAGTCTCCATCGACATCAAACAGCTGTGCCCGGCAACAAATTTGTAAACAAATTAGTATAATTCTTGAACTGAAGTCAGGGGCCACACAAAATCAGTTCAGGGGCCACAAATGSCCCCCTGGCCACACTTTGGACATGACTGCCTTAATTCTTCATGTACTGCCTCTAAGCTAATTTTGTTTATATATATAT
>NW_013953106.1:106645-116773 GCF_001266775.1 Austrofundulus limnaeus
CCTCGATCTCAATGTAGTGGGTCATGTTTACCAGATTATACTGATGTTTTGTTTTCATAGCATCATGTGAATGAGTGTCCTTGACAAGAGAACATAGCAGTGTATTTGCAGTTCTATGAGCAGTTGTACATCAAAATACACTTAGAATTTGAAGCATTGAGTATATTTACTATACATTGCAATAATTTACTCTGTTTTTACCAGACTATGGTAATCCTGGGGTCGTGATGATGGGGCCCTTGAATATTGTTGCCCAGGGTACAGCGAAGTGTTAATCCGGCCCTGCTTACAGCACAAGTTGTGAATGACTATTTTACTACACCATGATTTTAGTCCAATCTCTGTTAACTTGACTGCATTAAAAATGATCAATAGTGTTTTTGCTCACTTAGCTTTAGCCACCATCTTTAATTATACAGACTCCAAAAGTTAATCATTTCTAGATGGGCAATGGCTACTTAATGAAAGTTTCATTCAAATCCGTTCAGTGATTCATGAGATATTTTGTTGACACAACATACAAGCATGCACACACAGAGACATGAGCAAACGATTTCCACTCTTTTGCCTCCGGTGGTGCAAGCTAATAAAGATCCAACCGGACGACATCCTGCCTTTTGCTTGTCTTTGGGATCAAACCGTAAAATTGCTGTCGAGTGAAACGGTAAGCCTTGGCGAACTGTATATATGGGAAAGTGTATTAGTGGAATGTTTACTCACCTCTTCATCATAAGCAGTTGCTTATCAAAGAGATTGGTTTTCTGCCCCCTTTGTACCTTTTTTCGCTGGACTGCAAACTCTGATAAAGTGCCTGAGTCCATGCTCTCTAATGATGATGTATGAGCGTTATCCCGAGGATGTTGTCAGATCAGGGGATGCGCAGAGGGGGGAGGGGTGAATGATGAAAGGTAGATTAAAAAAAAAGAAAAAAATCTGTAATTTCACAACATTAAGTCGTGATGGAGGATTGCTCTAAAAACATCAGGGAAAAAAAAGGAGCGAAAAAACCTTGAACCACCGAGCTAAATTGACCTTATCACTGACTGTTAACCTCCATTTACTAATGTGTTTATCTGTAATTGAGTGAGTCACGACTTCAGCTATTACCAGAATAAGGGATCAAAGAAGTTAAAAAGCAAACACCAGCTGTAAAACAACTAATAATTAATGGGCCAAGCGTTTCTTGAAAGAATGCACGTTTTCTGATGCTTTTAATGCCAGAGTTACATTAAAATCATTTAAGTTTTTTTTTCTCTTCTACATCTTACAAGTAAAACATCTGAGAAACTGTAGGGGTTGAAACTTAAAAAACTATATAAATTGTGAAGTTATGTTCATTTTAAATGATAAAAAAAACTCACCCGAACTTTTGCACTGCTACTCGTGCTCAATCATTTATACAACGCCTTGCTGGGGGCTGATTAATTAAGCTAATGTATTAGGATAATTATTAAATTCTTTATAGGAAACACTGGGTATTTTTTAATAACCTGGGGTAATGCTTATGAACCCTTTGTCAAACGTAAGGGAAACAAAACTGTTAACTCAGCATTTTACAAGCATCCCAAAGCAGCCGCACTAATTAAATTGCACAATATTTATTTATTTACTTGTTTACTTTGCGGCAACCTTAGATTTATATTCATATTTGGGTTAAATGTGTTTAAGATCATTTTTCATGAAAACTGTCTGGAAGCAGTTGAGTTTACCATTACGGATTAGGATCACACAAACAATGCTTATAGTTTTCAGGGAAGAAAAAAGAAAAGCTTTGGCTCTCAGCAAGAGTTGGATCAGAAATGAGAATCATAACAAAACCTGTGGGATAAATGTGCTGATGTTCTGAACTTGCTGAATCACAAAGCAAACGTTGAAACTACTGGATTGTCTGTTTTACGAAAAAAATGTTTACAGTTTTTTGCAAATATGAATGTCTGCTGGATTTTGGCAGACACTTGTGTATTCTCCTTTTGAAGAACAATTTGTAAGCAGACCTGAGAACCGGTGTTTCTCTGCAGGACAACAGATTCTGAGGTTCCTGAACAAAAATAAACGGGCAAAGCTGAGGTGCTGCAGAACAAACTGTCTGTTCTGTTGCTGTAACCGATTATCCTGAAGAAACTGCTGATTTACTGGTATTTTCAGGCACAACCATCTCTAGGGTTTACAGAAACTCATCAGATGAGACACTGTTTATCCGATCTCTTAGTGTCCAGTTTTGGTAAGCCTGTGTGATTCATTGCCTCCGTTTCCAGTTTATAGGTGACAGGAGTGGAACCTGGTGTGGCCCTTTGCTGCTTTAGCTCACCTGCTTCAATGTCTGTCATGATGTGCATTCACGTATTGCATTGTTTTATATTTTAGCGTTACAGAGCAGACAAAACCAGCCTTTTTTTATATTATTACCTCATGAATATAAATGCATCCACAATTGCAAAATGCTGATGCTATAAAAGATTAAACTGAGTGAACATAAGTAGTCTTACTTCATGATCATTTGAACATTTTACTTGGCAAAAAAGTCTGCAAATAACCTAAAGGGATTGCAAACATTTGCTATTTCACACACCACACTCCAGGACTCTTGTGAATGTATAACAGCTTATTTACCTTTGATTATTTTTCAATTATGGTATTTTACTATATTTATTTAACAAATTTGCATTAATCTCCTATTGCAAAATGCACAATTTAATAAGCAGCAAAAGGTCCCAGTGTTGGCATCGTTACTAAATAATATGAAATATGAAATTTGGCTGCACTTCACTTCAGTCACACATCAGTCGCAAAAGAGAACATCTTTTAGAGGGACTGCTAAAAGAATCGTCACCTGCGTTTCACATGTAATAAGATGAACAAGGTGCCAAACATGTGTCCTGCTACCAGTTCACCATTTAAAGAGACCAAAAAATATATTTTCAGGACTTAATAAAACCAAGTATTTTATGACCATTGTTCAGCTTGCTTTTGATTTAACACCACACGCTAAAATCTTTTGGATGGCCTTTATGCTAAACTAATTCAACAAACCAGACAATCCACTCAACCCCATCCTCACTGATGTCATTAAAACATAAGAAGTGCTACATCTTCTTTCATGTGTTTTAGATGAATTAAATTCCCAATGCAGTGGGGTTTGTCTTTAAAGGCTTTGTCATTGCTCATAATATGGATAATTAACTTTCTATTTCATTCAAGTCACCAAATTATGGCTCAGAGCAGGGCAGCTTGAAAACCAGACTTTCCACTTTTGTGCAGACAAGCATCCCACAGGATTGACGGTTAAAAAGCAAGAAAAATCAAAAATCAATGTCCACTCAGAGGGCCACATCACACACAGCTCAGCAGCCTGACAACGAGTCAAAATCTGCACTGCTTACTGGCCACGTGTTCTCATTTATATCAAAATACAATGTTTGTTCAGATTTAGTTTTGTATTTTGATTCTTAGACTTTGCAATTACAATATTTTCCAAATAAAGACAATAAAAGCTACCAAACAACGTTCGAATATATCAGTTTTAGATTTGGCACCTAAAGAATTTACTGTTCACATAATCTAAGTCTTCACTTCTGATTTTATGTTCTTCATGTTCTTCACTCCTGAGAAGGTCTCACAAAACATATTTCTTAATACAGTGACAAGCATAGCACCTCGCAAAATGGCAGCCATAAATCTCACCTAGTGCTGTAGATTGCCATTCCAATGTATTTTTATGTCAGTGGCCGTGCATTTTTTTACTCTCCTATTTTGTATCACAATTTTGTTAAACAGAAAATAAATTCTGCATTCTGAAAAAACAAAAACAAAACAGACAGTAAAGTTTGAAAATTTATGATAAGCTAGTACAAAATGTTCATGATTCAAAGGGTTGTCTTCTAATCAAAGCCACAAACTAACTACCTCACAGTTTTTACTCCTCACAGAAATTAGCTTGTGCAAAGCTGAGGTGAACATATTATAGGTAGAGGCAACCATAAACCTAACCATAAACCTAAACAGAAGGAACAAATTAGTAAAATGTATAGTTATAATTCCAACTTTTGTAAATATTTAGCAATCTTCAGCCTTTCATGTCCCAAAAGTTAAATTTGTAATCATTTTTCTTTGGCTACATTCACACGGCAGTCAAATGTGACCCAAAACATTTTTTTAACAGAAGTCCAGATGCGTTATATTGTTTGTTTTAGTTTCCCATGTCCTGGATGGCTGAAAATCCTCAGAAACATATGACATTAACATCCAAAGTCGGTCGTGGACTGTAGCAATCCTAAAGTTACTCAATCTATATTTTTCTTTTAACGCATCGCTTTGTTCAAATATAAAATGTTGCATCAACGCAGCTGACCAGAGGCTGGTTCAAATGTGAACAGTGAACTAAACAAGCATGCCAGGTAATTATTTCATCGGCTCTGGTTGCACAAGAACTTCAGTACTGACATGCTAACATGTAGCATCCATGTTTAGCTAATTCACTAAACAGAGAGCTGTGACATCACGTTATCTTCTGCATATGCAGGTCGTATCAGTGTCGTACTTTGGGTAGTGACCGAAAGAACAAGATCGCCGATACAAGCAACTGAAATGAGTTTACTCTGCAGGGTGTCTGGGCTCTCCCTTAGAGATAGGGTGAGAAGCTCAGTCATCCGGGAGGGCTGCTCCTCCACGTCAAGAGGAGCCAGTTGAGGTGGCTCAGGCATCTGGTTAGGATGCCTCCTGGATGCCTCCCTGGTGAAGAGTTCCAGGCATGTCCCACTGGGAGGAGACCCAGAGGAAGATACAGGACACACTGGAGGGACTATGTTTCTCAGCTGGACTGGGAGCGCCTTGTGATTCCCCAAGATAAGCTGGCCCAAGTGGCTGGGGGGAGGGAAGTCTGGGTCTCTCTGTGTAGGCTGCTGCCCCCCGTGACCCAACCCCGGATAAGCAGAAGAAAATGGACGGACGGACGGAAATTGAGACCTGCAGTGTGAGTTCTATTTATTTCTGTATGTTTAAGTGGTTTACGGATTTCAGCACAATTCCCTGCTGTTCTTATCTTCTTATTACACTTTAATTCTTCAGGAATTTATCAGCGTACGATTTTACATTACACTCCAGGTGAGATGGCACTATTATCAGTAAGTACAGACCTGTCAGAGGATTACCGCAAAAAGAAAATGAAAAACTGTTAGCATGATAACATAATAACTTTTGCTTTGGGGATCTGGTAACATTGACACACAAATTACCACTGCAGTAGCCTTTCTTGACATTGACAAAGCTGTTAGGAAAAGTCTGAAAAAGCCATAAAACAGTCAGATCTACTGGCTCTGAGACATGCATTGCTTTTTGTACGACTCAAACTAGAAAGAAATTTTGCAAATTCCTGAAAGAAAAAAGGGAAAAGAAGTCCAAAAAATGTCACAGTGAGAAGCTTGGATATTTCTCTCATACAAAGGCATTTATGAACATTTGTCATAAAGAATATCCAGCTGCTCTATTTTCTGTGAGGTGATAATGCGCTCCTGCAAGACTTTTTACAAAAGGCGCACACACGAGGCTCTGGTTCATGCTGAGTTTATGTCATGTGAGAGTACAGCAGTTGGTAGAGCAGCTATTATTAATCTGCAAACAAAACATGAGGACAACTTGTTCTTCCCCAGAATAATGGTAGCACATTACAGATATTCGCCTGCTTTATGGCAGCTTCATGAATAATTGCTTTAATGTACACTATGATGGTGACGAGAGCTTTTCCTCCATGAATAATTATTTACTGTATGCAGCAAATTCCCCTGCTGATCTGTGACCTCTAACCGCACTTCCATATTAGGTGCTGAAAACACAAATAAGTTTATCGGGACATCTACTGTATGTGT
Source organism: Austrofundulus limnaeus (assembly GCF_001266775.1). NCBI lineage: Eukaryota > Metazoa > Chordata > Actinopteri > Cyprinodontiformes > Rivulidae > Austrofundulus > Austrofundulus limnaeus. The sequence goes on from NW_013953106.1 coordinate 112,507, forward strand.
TCTCAATCCGTGCTCACAGTAGCCCTGGGTCTTTGCTGCTGTTCGTCATAGAGGCTGTTTTCCATACTGAGATAAGGAATTAAATCTGCAGGAACAGAGGACGCCGGGTTTGCTGCAGGGTGGCGAGGCAGCGGCTCTGATAATGGAGCTGACTCCCATTGAGCAGGCTATGAGGCAAACAGCCGTGGCACCAGGCCAAGCATGCCTGTGAGAGGATAGCTCACAGAGTCTCTGCACAGAGGCTTTCGCTTTCCCCTCCGAAGCAAACACGAGGTTAAAGCTGCATGTGACCGAGGCGAGGAAAAGAATCGGATGCTGCATTTCAGAAATCCATTTATGTTAAAATGTGGAAGGGGGGGAAGAAAGCAGGGAGGCAGGAGGCTTTACTTTTCTGCAAAGGATGCTTGCATGATGAGTCAAAAATACAGACCATGAGAGATCGATAAAGTCAAAGGGCAGTAACGTGCTTTCAGCACAGTGCTGTTAAAGTCTCTCTCTTTGTGCATTTTCCAAAACTGCTTTTTATTAATGTTTATGTACTAGATGTATGGGAATGTAAACAAGTAAATGACATTCAAATTTGGAAACTCACCCAAATATTGCGTGGTTTAGGACGCTCCTCGCTGAGTTCACTTCAAAGCGGCCTGCAGAGAGAAATAACAGGCCACACTTAATGTGAAAAAAGCACTAATAACACTGGAGGCCACGCGGCAGCAGCTGTAATAGCGTCAGAATCAAAAAAGGGTTCAATTTAGAATTAAATCTTTTATTCTCCCACACTTATTACCAGTGATTTGGTATCTCTGCAGAGGTGGAACAATCTTTTTTTTTGCCCTTATGAAAAAAAATGTTCAGGCGGAAATATTGTTTTTCCTGCCACCTCCTTGTATGAAGACAATTTTATGCATTACATGCATAACTAATGTTTTTTTTTTTCATTTCTTTCAGGAATATAATTAACCCTAAATCATACACTGAACGCTTCATTTAAATCGGGGTTAGGTTCTCCTTCAAATATATAATTTTCCCTCACAGATAATTGATGCAGTGAATGGATTTAATGAGAACCAGTAATTTTTAAATGTGCATTTTTTTCTTTTTTCTCTTTTTGCAAGCCTCCTTTGAGTCATACAATGCAAAGGTCAGGCTGCATTATTGGCTGATTTAAGATCAAAGTGTTTAATAAATTGTTCAATTTAGCCAATAAATCTGAGAAATAAGAAGCAGTAAAATTGAATGAGATGAAATAACGACCTCTATCTCAGTTTAACAATAATACAGCAGCAGCATTCATCTGATTATAGGGGCTGAAGTTTGCTCTTAGACAACTCCTCACAGGTTGTTAACTTTAATTAGACACTTTTCTTCATTAGAAGTTAATTAAATACTTAATTGGATAATTAAATACTAATCATTTACAAGTGCTCCTATTCTGTCAATCTGCTAAATTTGTGAACAAAACTTTAAGCAGAATAACTTACTCAAGTTTTGGAGTTAATCTCACTATTTATATATAATGTGTCAAATACATGAAACGTGTTCATTCTGGGATTATATAGAATTAATGAGGAGGAGTGAATGATGATTGAATAAAGACCTTACATTTGTTGAGGATTTGAAGCGTCAGCTATTTCAGTCAAGTTTTGAAAATATTAAATGTTATCTCATGTGATTTCACAAGATGTCTTGCGTACAGGGCCATCAAGGGGCCACAGTATTCATAGAGGGGACAAGTATTTGTAGGGGTAACCCTGGTGAAAAAAAAACATTTCTATTTTTTGTGTTTGATTTTATATTTTACACTTATAAGAAGAAAATCATTTTAAAGTGTTTTTATTTTCTTTAAGTGAATACAACAATATATTCTATATGTGTTTTCATTTAATCTTTTAAAAGAGGTTATGATCAATATATCATTACTCAAAGTTTTATTGAATTAATCTTTGCATCTCTCTTTGTTCCAGAGTATAACACTGTGAAAAGAAAAAGGGTTGAAATGTGTTTTAATGTTTTTTCGTAGTACTGGGTTAATCATTTTTCTTAATGGGTTTAATAGATTAATAATTGTGTACTATTAGTTTCACTATTAATCCATCTGTGCAAAGTGGACTGTTCAGGTTTAGAACCTTAGGTGAAGTGAGTCTTAAGACACAGTTAGTGTAGTCTGCTTTTTTCTGACTTCCAAGGTCCTTTCTGATAAGAACTCACAGCTGGCCGCACAAGTGTGGGAAAACAGTTTTGTTTTCTTTCTCACCTTTTCCTCTCAAGAAACTAATTTTCTGTTCAGAACAGTTAACAGACAGTTGTTCTTTGTCTGTTGGCCTGAGCGGATGGTTCTGTCTGAGTCTCTCTGAGGAGTGAATGTCCTGCTGGACACCTGCATGGATGTTACTAAAATGCCGAGAAGCACTGTTTGATGAGACCGCGCCTGGAGCCACTGGAGGCTCCTTAGGGGTGAGACAAGGAGTCTTCTCAACCCCCCTGATGTCATGACGGACGTTATCCATTTTGGCGGACTGGGATGCCGACACTCTCAAAACCGTCTACCTGCCTGCGGTCTCATGCTGTGAAGACATCAAAAGGTAGACAATTGTTTACTGAGATAAACGTCGAAGGAAGTCTAGCCCCCGGAGATGTCTGGTCTGACATACTGTAACGTTGGTGCTGGTCTGGAATTACTCTAATTTAAAGAACAGTGCTAAATTCACTAATTTCTTTCCTTTCCTCCTATTCCTTAAAGCTTAAATCTTTACCTTTATTCTTATTTACGTAAGCTTAGTTAAGCAGCGTGCCAGTGAATTACTACACCTGGAATTTACTGTTTTTTGTCAACTCTGAGTGGAATTTTTATATCGAAAAATATAACTTGTGCTCATTTATTCATATAATATTTTAATAAATGTTTGTATGTTTAATCCTGTTCATATATCTAAAATAAATTACTTTATTTTGAGAAATCTGTTCAGGTCACAAGTTTTCATTTTTCACCTTCATGATCAGAGGTAATGTCTTGTCATTCTTAAGATTTCATAACGAAAAGATCTTGCTTGAGATATTACTTTGTGAGATTAAGCGGGTATTAATTACATAGAGTGATTCATTACATATTTGTTCAGCATGTTTGCACACAAATCCCCAGTTTTTGTAAGGTGTATAAATTTAATCAGTCACACGTGTTCAGAAACTTGTAAAAGCTTGAACAGTAAGTACTCCTTATCAATTTCACATGCATTTATGCTGTACATAAAGAAAGTACTCTTAAACACACATGTGAGAAAATCCAGCCATCATTGTCATTTAAAATACTTTTTCTGCAGGATTATTCAAATTGAAATAGACGTGTAAGCTTGCTGCTGGACTTTCCTTTTTGACTCATTAGCGCCACTACTGTTTGAAAGAGGAACTGCAGTCCCTCTTGGGCAAAAGACAGATGAGTGACAGGACAGGGGCACTTCAGGGGGTCAATCAGATTTCAGATGAGGCCAATGCCTGCAGCTGAGCTCTCGCCCCACAGAGCACCCCTCCCCCAGAGTATTGTTCTGAAGACATTCTGAAGTGGGAGTGTCAGAAACGGTAGGAGGTTCTTAAAGAGACAGAGGCCAATGTCAAGGTGTTTAAACGATGCAAATTTGTTTTTGATATATACAGCATTTTCATAACAACTGAAAGTAACAGTTACTTGATTGTGGCGTAGAATTCCGCCCCCCTCCTCTTAATCAAACTGACTGTAAAAGTGAATCTGTTGAAGAAGTTTATACAATGATCATCGTTTGACTTTACTTAAAATTTGTCTAGTGGCTCCTAATAAATATTTTGCTAACAGAGGACCTTTGCCTTTCAGTGCTGGGCGATAATAAAAAGCTGTATCAACTAAGCTATGTTGCATTTTTAATGAGTTTTTAATGACATTTTAATAGCAAATGATAGTGGCAACTTTGTTGTTCTTGTCCTTCTTGACTTGACTGTTGCCTTTGACACTTTCACAAACTTTTTATCTTCTGACCCACAAAATATTCATGGCAAAAACTTGTGACACCAAACGTTACTGGTCTGAGTACACAAACTTTAATAACCCTAAAAACACAAGCTTTTTGACAATCTAAACAGCGTGTACACAAATATAAATACTTATTTATACTTATTTTGTGTTTTTGTAATAGTTAGGGGGAAAATATTACATCAGTAATTATTTTATTGCCCTTTAAATTAAATTCTGGAGATTATCTAAGGTGCTTCATGACCCATTATTGGGTCCCAAGCCCAACTT
>NW_013953106.1:117773-163521 GCF_001266775.1 Austrofundulus limnaeus
TCCCTGGTGAGGTGTTCCGGACATGTCCCACTGGGAGAAGGCCCAGAGGAAGACCCAGGACACGCTGGAGTGACCATGTTTCTTGGCTGTTCTGGGACCCAGACCCAGCGCCAGTGGGCGGGCTGGGTGGGCCGGGCCCGCCTATTTAGGTATCCGGCCCATCCAATACAGATTACAACGTTCTGTCAACAACAGGGTAGTAAATGACCAAACAAAACTGAATGTTGTACAAAACGTGGCGAGTTTCTGAGGTTTATTGGCTGCTGCTGCTCCCTCTAGGCCTACCTGTCGTTACCTGGTAACAGGCACATAGGCTGAGCTCCCTGAGCCTCCCTCTCTGAAGAGAGAGAGAGAGAGAGAGAGAGAGAGAGAGAGAGAGAGAGAGAGAGAGATGCACCTGGAATGAAGCCCTTTCAGTTCAAAAAGCCTCTAAATCATTACGCTATCACTTTCTTTATCCTCAAACATTGCATGCGATAAAGACCGCACCATAATGAGTTGTGTTCATGGATTTGGGCCAAGATATTCTGCAGCCAAGGTTATTTATTTTCTTGTCATTTTACATCACCGTAATTATCTAGTTAGGTTCCTATCGATGCAAAAGTAGACCTGAAGAGTTCACAAACATTAGGACTTTAAAAGGTTGCGTTGACTCCAAACATCAAAGAATTCCTAAAGTCTCAACGTGTTTTTTTTTATGACTGGGCACTTGCACAAGTTCTAACTATTTTATAAGAGTCTGCTGAAAAACTTAAAGATGCACTGTAGGATATAGATTAAGAATTATGAAAGGTTTTCAGTATAGTAGGCTATGTGAGAGTTTAATTTTGTATGTGTGCAATCAATCTATTTTTGTAGCTGCAAAAACTCGTAACAAACATTTATTTCCCACAGTTCAACCAGCACAACTTGCACTGATCAATTTTATAAGATAGATGTGAAGATATTAAGCAGTTAGTTTTGCAGGTGTATTCTTTTCTGCCATGTATGACATTGTGCACCTTTAAAACACAAGATGGTGAACCAAAGATAGAAAACGAATTGTGAAGGTGAAGGCTCTCATCTACCCTCTTCACTGGAATAGTTAATGCTTCTGTTGTCTTGCAGCGTTTCATGGGCAGCAGATTTAGACTTGCCCAAATGAGGCCTGTGCAGTCTGATGAAGAATATGACTTTCTGACAAACAAATCGATGAGTAAGGACAGAAAGGTCTCTTATCACAGTGGCATATTCACAAAGGCATTATCTCTTTGCTAATGCCTCAGACAAGATTTAGAAGTGCATTAAACATACTACATTTTGCCCAGTGCTTTTTAGTACGTCGGAGAAAGTTTTAATAGGACTGGTGAGACCTGTGGTAGTAAGCGCTGTACAATATATCGTTCTTATGCATTATTTAATGGGACTGTGGGGAAGATTGTGTTTGTGCGCATTGCAAATTCTGCATGAGAGCATGCAGCCCTCTTAATTGGCTTGCTCCGGGGAGCTTAAGGGAAATGCTGTTCTAGTAGAAGATATTGATCAATACGACCAGATGCAGCAACTGAGAGCATGAGCTAAATCAATGTCACCTTCAGGTATAACAGCAAAAGACCAGAAGCGATGATTTCATGCAGTTTTAGGCCGTTTGCTTTTATGTCCATCCGTTGTTTCTTGTTTGCATAATGTAACATCACTCTGACACGGAGTCGGAAGCAACAGCTTAAGGCTGCCACGTTGGTGGGACGACTGCAAAAAAAAGTGCTTCTTGAGGATGACAGATGCCACCAATAATTTTCATAACAGAGTTAACAGAGGGAGTGAAGGACCTGGCGGGTACTACGCATTGGATCTCATGGGTCGGAAAAACAAATTTAGTTCTCTGCAGTTTGAATGCCATGTGCTCTACAGCAGTCTTTCCCCCAGCTGAATGTTTGTGTCAAGCCTCCAGCCGCTCTGGACAGGTTGAATACGGTGTCACACTTGCTACATAATGATCTAATCACTGCTCGTCATATGACCACTGTCATTTTGAGTAATTATCAGACAAACTTCACAGCACCTGAATGAAAACAGCAGGATATAAATATCCGGAATGTCAGATTTCCATCATTATGCCCAGATAGTGTTTGACAGTTTGAGGTTTGACTGGTGCTTCTTTTATCACATCATCCTTTTGTGTGTGCTTTTTCTGACATTACTGAATGACACCAGCGAGGACATTTAACACTGTCAGTTATTTACTTTGAAGCACTTAACGTCCACTATATTACAGCATTTAAATGAACACCATTGACTTTATAGTTATGTACAGTATTTAACTATACAGCCAGACTGACAGGCACACTTCATGTACAGCTTGGATAATATTTACCACAAATTAAAAAAAGAACAATTATCAGATCTGCAAGTCTGTATGACATGCTGAATAAGGAAAGCTGTAGCCTCTGTAGAATGTTTGCTTACAGAACTAAAAATACCAAAATAAATGCCAGTTGTTATTAAAAAGTTTAAGTGTTCAACGAAAGGCTGCACATGTATTAATGTTATTGGCTTTAAAGTATTACAGTAGATTAGATGGAAATTAATTTAAAAAACTTAGAAAATATGTATTTTAACTCAAAGCAAAAAAGAAAGATAATATGTCTGATCACGTATTTTGTTTAAAACATATATAAATAAAACCTAGAATTCTGTGAAGGAATGCTTGTCTTCCACTGCATTTCATGCCACAAGTTTAGGCAAAGATAATTTTACGTAGGAAAAAAAGGTTGTTGTTTTGGCCAAACTTAAAACAATTCAATTTCATTGAATATTACAAGATGTCACACTCAAAGTATGTGTTGTTCACCTACTATCGTGTCAAACATTTAGCTTCATATCAGTAAAAACAGTCATTTTTGTAGGCTAATGTTGATTAGCTATGCCGGCCATCTTTGATTGAACTCACTCTAGATGTACCTCCTATATTTCATTAAAATCCATCTAGTGGTTTATGAGATATTTTAAGTCTTAAGCAACTATCTTATTATTTGCTGCATTATAAAGGAGCACTAAAAATGTGTTGAATGAATCTCTGCAACACACACCATATTGTAGAACAATATTTGCTGTGGCGGTCTTGAAATGGATTGGGTTCTGTCTTTTTTTTTTTTTTTTTGCATAGTAGCATTTTTTTTTATACATATCACAGCCTTGTGTAACTATTTGCATTTTTTCCACGACAACACTGCCACATTTTTCGTTTTGTGAGATTATTTTTGCTTGACAGCAGGAAGGAAACAAAAGATGATGCTGCCTTTAGTCACATCCTAATCTTCATTTATGTATGACAGTTATCACATTTCACCAAGCGGGTCAGTTTTATTTTGTCATCCTTTTTTTTAAAACTGCTTTTGTCTGAAACAAAAAAAATAAAGAAAAAATACAGCAATGCAGCCATGTCATTAGAATACATATTTCAGGAACACATTCATGCTCTGTGACGATAAATGACAGTTTTTCTTATTTAGATGTACTGCTCAGCCGTGAGAGGCTGAAAGCTTCCAAGATGAAAGGAAACATGCACGAATCATTATTTTCAAAGGTTACCAACTCAGAATATAAATGTCAAAACAATGTGCAAAACACAACCAGACACAAAAGGTAGGCAGTCTATGTTCTTTGATTTATGCAGCTTTAAAAAAAAGTACTTGTTGGACGGTTGAAGCTGATTTTCTTTACTGACGTTCAGATTTCATTGACGTTTTCTATTATACAGTATCTTACTGTATCTGAAGGAAGACCTGCAGACAGTAATGACCCATTCTAACAATTTGAACAATTCACTGCTGAAGGGGAAAGCAATTTATCCCAGTATGCAATGAGAACAAGGCACTTTATCTTGAATCTAAGGTCAGACTCAACATCAGCCAAGCAATTTTCTAATTTCCAAATTTTCTGCACACGTGTTTTGAATAAGCGTTGCCTTATCTTCTTGTGAGCGTTTGCGAAATCCGTACAAATGCATCCCCTTGCTGTGAGGCAACATCAAATTCTATAATGCGCAGGAATAAATTCTCATTTTATGTCTACAATACATCATAAAGTAACACCACGGTTTACTGATGAGTAAGAAGAACTACTTTATTTGTGCCGTTATCAAAGACCTCACAGTTCTATTTATGACTAACAATATTGTTACAGTAGCCATTTAGTGTAAGACTTTATTGCCATTGTCTCCCATTGAAATTCATGAAGCAGCAAAGTTAAAAAGTGGAAGGTGTTTAATGCCGCATGAGGCCTGTGTGTTATTTACCTGTGTTTCCTTCAGTGCTCGGTGCTTTGAGTGCACCGTTACTTTGTTCTTGTCACTTTGTTATTCGCTAACCCTGGAAAGCCAGCACAAGAAGTAGCTCCAGTTTAATTGCTTCAGTGCTTTGGTGGCTACTCCTTTGATCTTTTTTGGCTACTGTAATTATGCCATTTCCTGAACTTTTTTTAGACATCTTGAGCACTAAATAACTTTACTTGCCTTGGGAGAAAAATCTATCTCACTCTGTCGCCTGTTACCCGTCTTAATTGGCACTTATTTTCTCCTTTCTTTACATCTTCTTGTCTGCATACAGAGTCCAATTTTCACACAGTTTTTTAGTCCCTGACACCACTTATTTCACATCTTCCATGCTTTGTATCACATTATTCTCAGATCCTTTGTTGTTTATCTCCATGTAATGCATGAGGAGCGAAAAGACAGTCAGTGGTTTCTGAGCTAATTTAAAACATTCCATCTGAAGTTAAGGCCACTAACCCTTTTCAGCTTACACAAACTATTGTTTCATAAATTTTCAATCAGGCTCTTATCTTTGCAGTTCCAATAATGACTTAGCATCCTATTTCAGCACAAGATTTTATCATTCTGGTTGACTTGGATATTGACTTTGAAATTTATCTTTAATAGGAAATGCTACAACAAATGCTGAAGTCACTAATTTTATCATCATTGCATAAATCTTGAAATAAACAGGGCTCGGTGCTATCTGGTTCTAGACATCTTTAGATTACACAATGATATGTACTGTTGTATTACTGTCTGATTATAATATGGTGTTCTAATACATTTTTCTAGTAATTTAAGAGCATCTAAATGCTTCTTTTTTTAAATCCTACAAATGTGGGAACAATAGACTTATCCGGTTTGAGCAGGGGATGCAGCGTGGTTGCAAACTTTCCCACAGTGCTGGAAACCTGATTTAAAGATGATTTTGTAGTGCACAGAGGGCTGTTAGATTTCCTCCAGAGGAGGGGATGATCATCACAGTGGATCACAAACTCTCTCTACAAAAACAAGTTCTTCCACAGTCTGACCAACCGCCTCCACCACAACAGCTTTTAGTCTTTTGGACCGCCGAAGGTTATACATTTGTGTCGGGTTTTAGCTTGCACAGCTTCCCTTCTCCTTTGTAGCCTCCACTCTGATGAGAGCAGCACTATAAAAGGTGGTAATAAACGCACACATGTTCTTGTTTCAATAGATTTGGCTTTACATACTTTACACGAGTTCTGTGATTAAAGGTGCCTTTGACCCTTTTTATTCGGATATAAAATGAGCAGATTATGCAGAAGAAGTTCTAATAAAGCTATTAAAAGGGAAACAGTTGCCACTTTTAGATACCGTGTTACTATGTCTAAGCTAACGGGAGTGTAAAGCTTTGTTTCTACCATAAAGTCAACCAGAGTCTACACAAGAGTTAGAAAACATAAGCAATCAAATCTCATGACTCTACATTATAAGATCTTGGCTGTAGCAATGAGTCACCCAATTCACTTGTCAGCACACAAGATGATCTCATGTTACTAAATGTTGTCAGAATGTCACATTGTTTAATTATTCCACTGTAGTTTGGTGCTTGATTGCGTCACCTAATGATGTTCATTTGTGAAATAAATAGCTTTTCTCTCTCTCACTCTCTCTCAGGCACACAAGCAGCCTCTTCTTGCAGATTTGAAGTGTGCCAGAACAATATTTTATGCCACACGGATCTTTATCACAATAGAAGTGTGATCATAAACGTGATATATGAAGATGGTGTTAGGACACCCCTGCAGAGCATGTTTATATAATATATCTTGGTCACCATGGTGTGGCAAGATGACAGTGTTCAGGGATTCTAATCTGCAGTCACACTCGCCCCATCCTTAAAAAAAATACATAAACTTCAAGGTTACAAGGATTTTAGAATTGGCAATACAGCCTTCCCTTATATACTGACATTTCTACTGTGACATTATTGCAAATACAGTGTCTGTAAATGGATTTTTCGTCAAACAAAGCACATTTAACAGAAGTCATCCATGGAGTTTAATGTACAATCACAACCGCAAAGCCTAGAGTATCATAAAAAGTCATCTTTAGAGAAAATCATGTAGCCCCTGAAAATGTCAAGCTTCAACGTGAGTCACTGCAAACAGCTATTTGTGTTGTATGTACAACAAAAATGTTATGTCTGTATATCGCCTTATAAAGTCTTCTATGCTGAGGAATATAGATCAATAGCTTGTGCTTTTGTTATTCTTTCATTCCTGCTGTGGCTGATAACCTTCTCCTGGTCCTGATTTCATAATGAGAACACATGACACCAGCACCAGAGCAGCTGCTGCAACACAATACAGCAGAATGACAAAGCAGATAGACCCCATTAATCTCAACTCATGGCCTGCATACGGCAACTAAGAAAAAATAATAATAATAACTGCACGCATGCCTTGGTTACTATTTTTGTGCATAACCTGCTCAGATGTGAGTTTGTTCCCCTGTTGTTTCCTGCCTGGATAAGCATAGCTGAAGATGGAAGTGTTGGCAATAATGCATGATAATGATAATGACCATCCTGTCTGATTTCATTAGGCGAACACATGACAGCAAGCGCTCTGAGCTTCTGCTGTAACATCCTGCAACAAACTGACAAGCCAAAGACGTGATTATCACTACTTACTGCATCACATACAGCTGCTTGAAAGGAGGGTGGGGAAAAGACATAAATGCATAAGAGTCCCTCAGCACACATTGTTAATTCAAATCAAAAATCCAATGAGGCTCAAGGGTACCAACCCTCCTATGGGGGAAAACTCATTAACCTCTGTTTTTAGGACTCAACTCTTTTATGTTAAAACCTTTATGATAATGTGAAATATCCGTTTGATCCAGTTTCTCTAAGTCGTTCTAAAATCTTTACGTGACACACCTGTTTACTATTTCATCAATAATCTGTCAGATCATGCATCATTAACACCTTGCATGAACTGCATGAACTTTAACAGCACTGAAGAGGTGGAGTGCTCCTCATGCATCACTAATGCTAAAGAGGGTGTGTACAGTAGATGCAGCTGGTAGTGTTTTTTCAGCCACTGCAAGCTGCAGTAACACTCTACAGAACCATGCATTTGGTCTATACCTACATCTTCCCTGGGGGGGTCTTGGAAGGCATTGTGCAGATAAAGCAAAGATGCATGGGGGGAGGTTCACTTGACTTTACAGCAAAATACTGACATCTGACCCCATCTCTATCTAACAGATTTACAGTCTTAATACTTCTATGCAACCTTGATTTTCTAATGAGCTGCTGTTTAGGTCCCTTGAGTAATCAGCATATATTTACAGAAACCAGACCTCTTCTGCAGTCCAAAATTAGAATAGCCGATGAAGTACAGTAAACAACTTCTCATAGGGATTGAAACTAAAGCTGAATGACGAGAAGGGCTCAAAAAAATATCCAACGTGCAAACATAATTATCATCAGTCACTCACAGCATTAGTGAGATCATTATCACACAGCAACTCAGCTTGTGCATCCCTTTTTATCATCTCCAAACCCTCGTGGTTGATTACTCAAATCAAAATGTGATTGGTTCCTAACTCACACAAACGGTGCAGCACTTGCCCGGGCCTGTGTGACACAAGTCATCATTAGGCTGCATGTGTTTAACGGTTAGTTTGACTCAGCAGCAGTGCTCTCAGTCCACTCTCTGAGCACAACCAGGGCAACTTCACCCTGCTGGGAGAACCTCGGCAGCTGCTGTAAAGTTTAAACACATAAATAAATCAGTGGTTTTTCGCATCTTCTTGATGCAAAGACACACCCGAGCCCCCTTTTTTTCTACAAGCACCTCTGTCTGTGGGAATGAAAGTCATGTATCACTGGGTAACCATCTTATTCACTGCACAGGACTCCAGTGTGACCCGGCTGCTTTAGGCCCAACATGTCCAGACTGTTAAACAGCACCTTTGCCAACAAGAAGTGCTCCACCACGTGAGCAGAGAACATAAGACAGACAAAGACAAATAGTAGATATATATGGGTAGATTGGTAGATAGATGGGTGGATGGGTAGATGGACTTATTTTTCTCAATATTTCATGATTCTTGTTCCGTGATTTGATGATGGAGACATGCAGCCCACCCACACATGTGCCAGAGCTGCCAAACTCCACCTGACATTGATCACCAAGTCGACGGGACTCACCAGAAGTGGAACTAATGGTGCAGATACCAATAAAGGTTTGATCCCAGTGCACATGATTCAGCTGGCGGCACCCTCTTCTTCTCTTTCAATAAATTCACAGCGAATCGCAGGCGGCAGCCGGCGTTCATTAATTCCAAATTCACGCGTAAAAACACCCTCCCCCATCGAGAGTTTGGCGCTGCAAAATCCTGGAGGACGTCAGGGAAAGCGTCAATCTGAGGCTGGAATGTCACAAACCAGAAACACAGAAAGGTGTCCCCAGTTACCTGCGGTGGGGGAAAATAAAAGCCCACCTTCAAATATAAAATAATAATAATAATAATAATAATAATAATAAATTCCCCAGAAAGAATCCAATTAAAAAGGCAGTAAAGATTAAATCTCCTGCTCGGATTAAAAAAAATAAAATAAAATCCGAGTTTAGGAGAGTGTGAGACCTTCCAACAAAACGCTCGTTTCTGGATGGTTTTCTAACGCAGAAATCCGGTGGGTTACATTTCCTCCAACTCTCACGCCTCTCGTGAAACGCAGTGGAGATGGTGTGTCGGGATGGAGAACTGCAGTCCGGGGCTCTTCTCACAGGCGCTCCTGAAAAAATAAATGAAAATAAAAATAATAATAAAAAAAAGCCTGCCGGCTGGAGGTTGGCGTCAAATTGAGGCTTAAAGAAAACTCTCCGCCAACACTGATGTTCTCGTTCCAAACGCGGTCATCGCGCCCGTTCGCCGCTCATCACTGGAGCTGTTTGTTGTCATAACTTCCTCTGTCTGCGGCGCAATCAGGAAGGATCCCACCCATGGACTGATAGTGTGTTTATTCCCCCCCTAGTCTCTTCTGATACTATGCGCAGTCATGCGCGCAATTAGTTTTCATACACGACTTGGTCCATCTTCCCAAAACAGCCGAACGCGGGTCGATTTCTCCGGGGCGGGATGTGAGGAGGAGGAGGAGGCGGTGGGGATCTTGCTGTGTATCCCGGAGGAAAAAAAAAACATGCGCCTGCCTCTGCCTCGTTCATGCAGACGTCCACCTGCGTAAAAATACGAGCGCGGCATGGAGGAATCCACGCTGACACGCCATGATGATGTCTGGAGCGGAGGAGAGCAGAGCCAAGTGGACAGTTTCTTGGTTATCACAGGAAACGGCTGACACCTTTCATGGACAGTGCAGCACTGCAGCAATGTGATGTCATGTGAGCTGCATTTAATGGAGGGGGAGAGAAAAAAAAAGGAACGAGGCAAAACTGAAGGTTTCCTCTCCGTCTGTGGGGAGTTTAAGGTGGGTTTATTTAGACAGAAGGGTGGGAGGTGTTTGTGATGCTCCGGGCTGGGCTCCTGGTCCAGCACAATATGATACTGCAACAGTGGAGGGAGGGAGGGGAGGGAGGGACTGAAGGGGAGATGGAGAGGAGGTGGTAGGGTCACTCAATGCTGCATTTCAAAAATAACATTCGCCCGTCTTTAAGAGAAAGTAGTGCTCACTGCTTAATGGCTTTTCTCATTCTTGAATCATGGATAGCAGAAACAAAACATTCCTCGACCTCCCACATGTTTTAGGCAGACATCACTTTCCTCTGGGACAAGCACTTTGTCTCTGCCAACAAACATGAAACATCCAAGAAAATGAATATACATGTTTATGTCCCCAGCTAGGGAAAAATAAAAAATAAAAACTAGATTAATCCTCTTAGTGTAGTGAAAGAAATCCAGGGATCACCCATCCTTCATCATGGAAAAAAAAGCTGCAACATGTTCCAAATGTCCTCCTTTATGAATATTGATCCCTGCTAGGATTTTATCTGCTTGCATGGAGGCCAGACAACCTGAGACAAGAGGAGTTCTGGCAGATTATACAAATCCTGTCAAATCTGAGCGATTTGGCTGCAGGAGGTTTGCACATGCAGTCAGTTTTACTATGAAATGTTGGGGTTAACAGACGTGGGACGCATGGAAACTCCAAAGAGAAAATCCACATTTTATGTACTGTTAATTTAAATGCTTTGCGCACAAATGCTACCTCGTTATGAATATATAAAAAAAGCAATCAAATCATAACCTAACAGGTCCCAAATGTAAAGCTGTAATAATGGTGAAATGATAAGAAATAAAAGCACCATGAATAAAGCGATTAATTCTAATACAGTACTGCATGTGCACACTTTATGGCCTTAAAGTGACCACTTTAAGTGGAGTAAATCTTTGCAGGAATATAATTTTCTCTTAGTCACCGGCTTGCAGTTGGGAATGCCTCTCACTGCGTTAGGAGTCGCATCTTTCTCACCGTTTTTGTTTTCTCACTCCAACAATTATCCGATGCACCACTGTTTGTAAAAGGAGCACTGCTGTATTTCAAGGGCACTTGAAAATGACTACAAACTTGACAGACTCTCCGAAATAATGCATTTAGATCAAAACTTGCCTCCTCGTTTCCGACTCAGCCACAAACTGAGAGCAACAGTTTGTCTAACGAGGTTAAAAACACTCGTTTAAATTTAAACACACCCCTCCAGTTCGTTTCGGGCCTTTTCAATAAACCCCTTTTCTGCGTATCATTGTGCTGCAGAACGCGCCGTAAAGTGCAAGTTTTCGTAATGAGATTACGCCAAGCCTGATCTGAATGAGGATGTGTGTTTTTGAGGTGGGTGAGCGCATGAGACGCATGCAGCGAATACTGAT
This sequence comes from Austrofundulus limnaeus, assembly GCF_001266775.1. Classification (NCBI taxonomy): domain Eukaryota; kingdom Metazoa; phylum Chordata; class Actinopteri; order Cyprinodontiformes; family Rivulidae; genus Austrofundulus; species Austrofundulus limnaeus. The sequence goes on from NW_013953106.1 coordinate 128,929, forward strand.
GGCAATTGAAAAACAGCCATGAAGGAAGCCAATCTGCTATTTATATCAGGCCGCCTTCCACGGGGCTAAGCTCCCTCTCTCAGTAATGCACTCTCAAAGTGATTGATTAGTCTGTTATCGAGATATTGTCCATCTTAACAGTCCTCACTCCCCGAAGTGATGAAATTACTGCACAGTGGTCTTTGAAAGCATAATAGCAGATTAGGTCAGTGTGATCCATCCGCTCTAATCAGGAAACTTGCCATCCCCTAAAATGCAAAATATGAGAAGGGGATCTGCAGTCAGTTCCAGTATACCCCACACAGCCGCTAATATCCTCTGAGGTGTGCCTAATGACCTGGAACATATTACATGCTGAGGTTGCTCAATTTAGGATGAGGTGAATGTAGTCCTGTGCATGTATCCATCTTAAAATGTCTCTTTTCCCCCCTACTAAACACAGATGTCCTTGTTGCTGTTTCAACAAATTTTTTGAATCCATTTCTATTAAGAGAAGCAAAATTTCTCAATTTCTTTTTTACCCTGCCTGAGCCAGAGGACCTTTAATGTCCTGCTCTGTCGTTTCAGCCAGTGACTGAGTGGTCTCATGTGTATGCGCACCTTGAATTGGGATTAAAATTAACACAGTGACAGGCACAATAAAAATCTGCCTACAGGAAGAGAAGCATCGTTGAAGCTCGTACGGAGCTCTGTAATGGATTAGAGCGGTCTTAATTCAGTCACTGAATCACACCATTACTTTCAATCACATAAAAAGGTCCTATTTTACATACTATATATGTAATTGGATGCCTTTAATATTTCTTCTCCTATAAATCACGAGACTGAAGTTCGGAAGTTTTCCAAGAAAATCACGTAACGCTATCCTCCAGTTTCTTGGCGCATTTGCTGATGACACAAAATCATCTGCCAAAACATTTTAAAATGCAAAATAAAAATATATCTTTTTAGTCTGACTGCTGTTACCTGACAAACAAATATGTTCATTTTGATCCTACCACTCACAGAAGAAAATTTTAACTCCTTAAAATTCTATTCAAAATCAGCCTTTTATTGAACAAAAACACTCCACAACACACGAGTGAGCTTTTAACCTTTTGCACTTCTATTAAACCCATAATGTCTTCTGATTAATATCTACTCATTACTCGTCTTGATTCAGAATATGAGGGGTCTAGGAACCGTGGAACATTCTTCCTCTGGGAGGCTGAGCAGCCAACTCTTGGGGTTTCTTTAAATTCACAGCTGAAAATCTGTTATTATTTTAGAGTTTTAGTGGCTGACTCACCTGCTTCTTCTATGTTTTGTTTTGTTTTTACATTTAAAATTACTGTTTGTTTGGTCTGGGTTTTGATTTTTATGCAAAGCAGGTCACAACTAAGGTTTGAATGATTCTGTAAAAATAAAACTTGCATAACTTTTACAGTAAGTGTTTTAAAATGCCTTATAAGCTATTCCTGAAGGGAATAAATAGGTATTGGCAGATGGTAGACTGCTCTGTAGAAATCATCCAATATATTAATACTTATTTGACTTATTTCCTCCCAGATTTTAATAACTTAGGTAATCAATATTTGTGTAAAATTTAAAAAAAAAAACATCTATTGGGTTACAGTAAACTGGCATGTACAATAATTATAACAAACAGATTTTAAAAAATCCCTTCAGGTTGATTAGACAGAATTTCTCAGAAGTGAAGATGGGCAGAAGTTCAGTCTGTGAAAAACTATTCAAAACTAATTTCAGAATAATGCTCCTCAGCAGAAACTAAACTGAATTTTCCATCATCTAGATTTTCTATCATCAAATGATTTCAAGATTTTTTTTACATGCAAAGGACAAGACTGATGGTCAATATTGGATAAGAAGCCTCAAGTAGCACTGCATTAACAACAGGTCTGATTTTGGATATCTCTGTGAGGTCAGGAGCACTCTACAAAGTAAACACTGTCATTCACAATTGCAAGTTAAAGATCATGCAAAGAAGAAGCCATTAGTGTATACCAGCCGAAAAGACTCTCATATAAATTTTAACAAAATGCAAATAGTCGCATTCTGTTTTAATTTGTTTTGCATGATGTTCAAACCTTTTTTGGAATTGCGTGTACGTTATGTACGTTTGTATTTACATTTCTTGTGCACAGTAAGTGCTTGCTCTGCTCCAGTGACTCTTTGCTGCTTCAGAGAGTCTCAGTGTGGTCTTTGCATTGTAAATTTAAAGACAGACACATACCTCCTGGGGAAGTATGTGATACAGTTCACTTGCACGCATGCTGATTTTCTATACTAAAAAAAACAAGAATTATGCTTATCTTTCTGAACACAAGAGGAGTTTTATAACTAAAAACAATTGAGTTGCAAATGCATTCGTTATTGTTCCGTAAGTGTAACTGTCAGTGAATTGGAAACCTGCTACAGAGAGCTTTTCTTTCATAACAATAAAAAATTATACAATCAGGCATAATTAAAGATCTGACATTTTATCATGCTGAAACAGTTTATGATATGGTTAAAAAAATAGGATACCCATTTAATAATCCTGGGTTAGGACTTAAGAGAAATTATTCAAAAGGTCGCTGTCATTTAACAATAAAATTTAAATTACCTTCTTCCAGACCAACAGAGACATTCTCTTTGGCAATTAGAGAAAGAAAAAAAAGGGGCAGACACATGATGTCTGGTCTCCTAAAAGTGGCTTTCTACATGATTTCTTGACACTCCATCTCTTAATGGAGCTCCTGCACTGTTATTCAGTATTTCAAAGAGCACTCTGTCTCATTTTTCACAAAGACATTAAATCATCCATCATTTCTGTTGTTTTACACTTAATGAATCTTTGCAGGCCTGCAGTCTTACAAATGTTTTATGCATTTCTTGTATATGGTCAATTAAGACTATCGGCATTTGGGATGTTATTGAATAGTTTTATGCTCGACTGCAAACATGTCACACTGACTAGGGGCTGAGTGCGGTGGTTTCTGACAATAAAGTATTGTCTGTTCTTCCTCAGCAGCAGATGGATGTTTTATTTATTTATTTATTTATTTATTTTTTATTTATTTATTTATTTATTTAATCTTTATTGCGAATCTGAGGCAAAAGCTTTTTTTATACATGGAACGAAAAGATTCAATTCAAGTCTCTACAAAAAAGATCTGCATACATTTAGGATGACTTTGATGTGTAAAACATTACAAGATAACACTAAAACACAACATTTAAGAACTCACAATTCTACTCTCTAACAGAAACAGAAAACGTCAAGACATTATGTATTTTGTGTTTCTGTTGCAGAACAAAGCTTTAAGACCAACACCACCAACTGCTCAGCAGTTTCCCTACATGTGAGACTGCCCCTTGTGGCTGAAACCTGTTATAGCATGTAGGCGTAGAAAGCAGTTCGTGCAGGGATAGTTAATCACTTTCTCTTTTCTATTGTGCTTTCCAATTGGTTGCTGTATTTTCAAAGAGGATCATTTTTCATGCTTGTTGTTTTTTATATTTTTTTCCTGTGTCAAAGGCTAAGTAATAAATGTTTACACAAAACCTACTTTGTAAGATGGAGCTATTACAAAGGTTTTGAAGTGCTTTTTCAACTTCACTTTTGGTTAATGGGTTAAAGCTAAAAGAAAACAATAATAGTTAAAAGTAAAACTAAAGGCGTAAAGATCTTGAACTCTAAAGTTTAGAAAATAATTATCCCACAGAGAACCCACTTAGATTTTCTTGAGTCAAATTAACATAATACACTGAAAACTATGCTGTTGTGGCAATATTTCAATAAGCAGAGGTAATATTAATGTCCAGAGTTTCATTAATTATCGCCCACAGCTGCAAGATCAAAGCAGACAATTGTGTCTGTGCCCTTGTGTGTGTCTGCGTGTATGTGGGTGCATGTTTGTGTGTCTGTTTATTACCAAAATATCTCATGAAGCAGTGGATGAATTTAAATGAAACTTGCAGAAACTATGCATTGGACGTGCATCTACATTTGATTAACTTTTAGTCCATTTCATTTAAAATGGTTGCCACAGCCAACTGATCTTAGAAAACACAAAAATTATTATAAAGTCAGTTTTGTGAATAATTAATTGTAGAGTGGTATGGTTGTCACTGTGAGTCATTCCGTTTTATTTCATTTAATTGTCATAGTCAACCCTGTTTGTGTTGGCAAAATCTCATGAACCGCTTGAACTCTCAAAACATAATTATTGGATGCACATCTAGAATTGGTTAATGTTAGCCTTTCCAATAACTTTGTCACCTTTATAGATACTGAGCTAAATTTTGATGTGGTAACTAAATTGTTCATTTACAGCACATACTTTAAGCATGTCCTTTCACTGGTCATGGGATTTGGCACAAGATTATTTTCAAGGTTTGACCATTTCTGTCTAAAACAGTGACAAGAACGGCAGTGGCAGTGTTCCTTCAAGGACTGCCAGGCCTTTAATTTTTCAATAATTTCCTTTTGATAGCGAGAGAGTCCAATTACTCTGGAAAGTCGTCTACAGCACATCCAAAGATATGCAGTGATATTGTTCTGGCGTCGGCGTTGACCAATTTATAAATGACATTTATATTTTCTGCTCCTTGAACCACTTTGTCTCAATTTGAGTCCAATGAATCCTGGCACTGCCATCTTGGAACATGCCAGTCACATCAAGGAAAGCAGAAAAAAAAAACATAAAAAAGAGTAATGGAAAAAACGGGTTATCAGAATATGCAGGTACTCAGCTGACCTCATTCTCTGAGCACTCTTTATAGAGGGATAATTTGGCCTTTTTAAAGAGGGTTTCTCAACACAGTTATGACAAATCAGCGTCTTACTTGCAGTAGACTAACCTGCACTCAAGCAGTGGTGGCTGGTCAATAGGGGGCGCTAGGGCACCACCCCACCACTATTTGGTACACAAAAAATAAAAAATAATAAAATAACCAAATAAAACGTTGTAAATGTTTTGAAAAAATATTGTATATATGTTTTCTGATATGTCAAATGAATAATTTAGAGTTACTGATGTGTAAACTTCCATTTTACTCATGAGCTTTTTCATGTTGAGTCACTTCTGGGTCACAAGCGGTTCGGCGCCCCAGAGTCCCATAGACAAGTCATTGTAAGATTTTGGACATGCGCAGTAAGTCCCCAATGCAAAAGCTTAGAGTGGCCTGTGGCGCAGCTCATCACCACCCCGCAGCTGACCTCTGGTAGTGGGTCCACCCTGTCAATGACTTGACGTCATGTTAATGCGGCAGCCGGCAGGGCTTCAGGAGGTGGACTTTGGAGAACAACAAATTCACAAAGCACAAAGCATCTGATCAGAGCAACAGTGCTGCAGGTAGACAGGTTCTTGCAGGACAGTTCTCTGAAGCAGCTCTGAAGACCATGGAGGCTCACCCAGTGCTGAACAGGACCAAGAAGTCTGATCTAGTTCAGGAGCTGCAGTGGTGCTGTGGCTCTGTACCAGCTCTTCATGGAGAACAATCTGCAGGACACCTTCAGAGACTGTGACTCTGCTGAAGATTCTCATCACATCTCCTCTGACCACAGCTGAATCTGAGAGGAGCTTCTCAACACTGAAGACAATCCAGACTTCCCTCAGGTACAACATTCTGTTCCAAATATCTATCTTCATGCCATTATACTCTCAACCATTTCATACTGTTTACCTGTTTGGTCTCTTACAACAAATGAAATCTTAGAACCCATAGTTAGGCTCTACAACAGGGCCTACAAAATTCATAAAAAACTTCCTGGTTGGACTCATCACTGTACAGTTCTTTCATTGTCTGATTCCTTGACTTTTCAGAATTATGTTTTGTATAGTGGTATTAATTTATATTTTCAGATCTTCCAAGGTGCCAATTATGGAACTCTCTGTGCATTGCTGCCCAAATCAAATTCTGGAAGTGGTCATTCAACTAGATCTGTTACAAAAGGACAACTGATATTACCAATTTTTAAAAACTGTTATGGCCAGAGGTCTTTCTTCTATGTTTATACTAAAGCATGGAATGACATTCCTCAAAACATAAAGWCCATTTCAAAACTACAGCCCTTTAAGAAGAATCTTGTCTGCYATCTGCTGGACACTTTTTGTTGTGCTCATATTTAGACGTCCTATTTTGCAAATGCTGCCTTCCTGAAATTTGATATGCTTGTATGTCTTTGTGTCTATGGTGTATAATGATGTGATTGTGATGCTATATTTCTGAGTGTTTTATGTGCTGCAGAACAGGAATCTGCTGTAAAAAAGCAATTATGCTGAGTCAGGCTTGATTTTAAGTGATCTTTTCCTGTTAAATAAAAAAAGATCACATCTCACTGCACTGACCATGCTCTTTAGAGAAGAACCTTGTTAAAACATCTCTGACTTTCACCAGAGTCATGAAGAAATTTGCTTCTCAGTAACAGAAGGGCAAATTTTATGTACAAAAAATAAAACACTTCATGACATTGTAATGCTGTTTTATTATTTTGATTTGTTTAATAAATAAACTGGTGTGATACAACTTAATACATTTGATTGCTTTCTGAGATATCTCTATTTTGGAGTTATAGCCCCCCTGGAGAAAAATCCACCAGCTGCCACTGCACTCAAAGCAGACTTGATTTGGAGACTCAGAGTTAAATCAAGCTAAGAGTTAGTCAGTGTGGTCTAATGCAGTCATCTAAAAGAGCTTGAACCTTAAAAATCCCATACAGCTTTAAGTGAATATTTTATTGTGATTTTTAGGAGACTAGAAGACTGCATTGTCTATAGGAAAAGCTATGGAGTATAAAAAATAATGACTTGAATCACTGTAAGAATATTTTGAGTTTGAGATGTTTCAGATGGCTGACTCACCTCAGGGATAGCCAACAGTCTATAAAGTTCTAGTTTGAATCCTTCATGGAAAGTTGCTGCAGATTCTGTGGTTGCTCTGACTGCTGCCTACTGCAGGTAAAATACACAGAATCTTCTTTTTTTTCTTGACAACAAACCAAAGACATTTTATTTGAACATTATTAAGTGATTTTATTAAGGCTACACAGCTGTTTGGTCCAAACAGTTTGAGTTTTCTTAACATCGTAAAGATGGGAATGATTATTTTCATTCTACTGTTGATTTTTTTTTCTTTTTTATCATCGGCCATCTGTGAATTTGTCTGTAAACAAAATAATTCATGGTTCAGCGGACAGATTTTAATCAAAATCTCTGTGTCATGGAGAATAACAACTCAGACCAGCCATATTAGATATTTAGCTAAATATTGGTGAAGTAGTAGCTGAGAGTCATCCCTAACACATACACCGAGCACTAACAGATTGCAGAAGATTTTTACATAAAACGTTGGTATGTAAGGCAGAAAGTAATGTGCATTATTTCAAGAAATTAAATTTCCATTTGATTTAACAAAACACTTAGGTAGTATTTAATCATAATTATAGAAGCATTTTCCCTCAAAAAGGGAGTTAAATAAGACTCTTGCTTATTTACATATTAAATCAAGTTGGTAATGCTTTCACTTTTTTATTTCCTTTTGAACAGGCAGTGAATTGGCAAGTTCTATAGCTGACAGCCTAACTGTTATTATAGAAGCTCAAACACCTTCTTATGGGAACTCGGCTCCCACAGAAATCCAGCCCAGGGTGTTAAGAGAGCCAGGCAAACACAGCATGCTCCTGAGGTTTTTTTTTTTTCCTTTCTCAAAGAAGCCTTTGGAGAGAAATCTTTTAAAGTTCAACTGAGATTTTCTATCTAAATCCCATCATATTTGATTTGCATACGGAATGGATATGTATAAATTTTTTATTTTTATATGAAATGAATAAATGAATTTAAAAAATGTGTAGAAGGTGACTGTCTTGAAAAAAAAAAAACTTACCTCCTAAAGTCCCACATACTTCTCTGGTCACGAGTCAGTGACCTCTTTTGCTTACCTTAAGATTTCATCATGTTTTATTACTTCACTCTATCTTCTGTTTTCTCTCAGATAAAGTGTTTCGCAACCAGGACAATGTCTGTTTAGGAGTAATCATTCTTGTTGCAGTTTATCAAACATCATTCTCTCCTTGGCCCAGTTTCAGCACTAAGAGATCTGTTTATTGTCTGTTTGGATAATATACTGTACGTATTTGAAACTGCCTCAGGGCACACATTCCATGTACCACTGCCCTGTGTGACATGGTGTGTGTCTTGGAATTGCAATAAATCCTGATTGACCATTTCACGGAGTACTTTTTATTCTTGGATCACGTGTTTCTATCTTGGGTAAATAAAGATTTCCATGACAGTGACAAAAAAATGGTAACTGCTGCCCCTGATGGCGTCTTCACAGCCCTATACTTCTGAGAGTGTTTCTGTAGACAGACGAAAATAATTTGATCAAAACCCAGCAGATGTTAAATGACAGATCATTACTTTTTTGGATTTTCTGTGTAAGGGTTTCTATTTCCCAACATTCTATTTTTACATTAAACACAGTTTTTGTCTTAAATTGATCCAAAGTGATTCCATCTGTGAGGTAAGCAGACAGAAAAATGAGAACTGCTATCTCAGGAAGAAAAAAAAATCTCAGCAGCAGATTTTTCAAGGTACCATGGCAACTGAACATTCAGAGAATTTTGATGAGAACAGCAGGGAAAGAGGGGCTGATTACAAGGGAGACAATTTGTTACACCAATTGCAAGAGCAAAAGAGTCTGATTGCAAACATACAAGCATTGGGATTTATTCTTCCTTTGGACCGAAGTGCAAAAACACTGTTTTTCGGTTCCATCATGGTCCTTCAGTCCAAGGATGACGGAAAGCGGCCGTAGCACCTTGGCATGGAGATGAAGGGTTCCGTCAAGAGCTCGGCAGACAGAGACTTTAAAAAAAACAACAACTCCATTTCAAATCACACAAGAGGAAGTGGCTATCAACACAACGCTGCAGCTGTCTATCTTTGGCAACTATTCTCACCTTCCAATCTCACTCTCCAGTGTTCGGCAAACAGACTACTGTCCTGACAAACATAATCACTCACAGCACAGATTTAGAGAGCATCTGTCGGTGAGAAATAATCTGAAAAAAAAAAACCTCTGCTGAGCACCACTTTTGTGCTGAATAGACAACTCTCAAGCTTCGCATTATTAGGTGATGACTGCTGTGTAAAATCCCCAGTGCTCAGGAGCACAATATTCTCAACTGTATGATTGGATGCTTCACTTCCAATGCAGCAAACTTCAAAATAAGTCTTTATGCAGTTTTGTCTTGTATGAACAAACATTATGACTTGAGAATCGGCACAGTCATTCAGCGAAGCTCAATTTTAGAAAACTGTTATTTATTAGGGTTTTTTTGAACAAACAAACCCAGCTAACTGGCACTTTAGAAAACCACGTTGTCAGATAATTTTAATGATGTGCTGCATCTTAATAAGGCTTTGAAAGATATCATCACAAACACGACCATGATAATTTAATTGTTGCTAACAAGTTCCAGAGCACATCAACGTCTTCCATATGACATACATTAGTACGCAGAACTGCAATAAGAACTTGTGAGAGAAATTAGTCATGCGGCTTATCATTGTGCCGTAGAGCTACAGTCGAGAAGACTGTTAAGTCTACAACAGAGGGAGTCACGGCTTGTGGATGCTCTGTGAGCACACGTGGGTGACTCTAAAGGCTCCACGCCACGGTTTTGTGCTACGGAATGGGAGTACAGCAGGGTTCAGTGGGTGTAGGAAATAAAAGCCAGCAAGGTTGAGATAAAAGGGGGATGCTGGCAAACACACAGAGGATGGGTGGCAATGACTAAAGGCCCTACCTGAGCACAGCAGCACCACAGAGCGGCCCTCATCTCCTCCTTTCAGGGCAACTCTGATGGAGTGTGTTATCAGTGCGGGCAGGCAGGCTAAATCACCGGTTGAGTAAAGGTTAGAGCCACTGGTCTGTTTCTTTGCCCACGATGGCAGGCAGGTGAATGTCAAAGCTGCCTGAATCACAGGGGAATGCTCCAGGGCAGAAGGTGAATCAGCCCCAGGAAAGGCACAGATTTATGTGTCTCTTGTGTTCAATGGTGCAACTCTATATTAAATGGAGCAGCTCATTGATGAGCAATATGTCATCCATACAGGCCATTGGGTTTCTGCATGTTTTTATATTGAGAACTGTGATTACGTCCAAGTGACCTATGCAAAGGCCTGGTTTATCAAGCTCGATGTTAAAGTCAGTTTAGTCTAGTTATAAATGCTAGGCTGACCACAATGCATTGCGTTAGAGCTTTCAATGCAAGCAATGTATGTTGGGGCATTAATATCCCACCTCAGATGCTATCCAGCTAAACAGTGAAAAAAGCACAACGGGGACAAATGTGCTAAGGTCTAACAATTTATTTCTGCAGTAAATACCCACTGGTGAAAAACTATTAGCACTTGCATAATGTTGTGATTTGAGCCCAGCATGAGTTATAAAGTGACAGGGGGCTTCTTTGTTACCAAACATTGTGCAAGAAACCCTTTTTTCTACACCTCATAAAACCCTATACTCCCTGCCTTATGTTCACATCACTTTTTCTTTGACGTCTTCGAAATTTTCTATAGAGCCTCCAGGTGATCAGCATTTAATTCTCAGGTTCCCCGCTTACGTACACCACATATAGGAGAGGAGAGTGACTAAAATGGAAAGAGAGTGTTTGCTTCAGTGCCACTAGTTTGATGTCCATAGGACGGTGCTTGCTGCTCTTTAATCTTGTGCTGTAAACATGTCTTTGTTATGCAGATTTGTGCATCTAACTGGCATTTTCTTGTAAAGGATTATGGTGCTACAATAACTTGACTCTGGCATTGTACAATATATGCCTTCAGGCTCCTTTTCTATGCTTTATTGCAGAGCTCAGCAGAGGAATAAAATTGTAAATACACAATATTTTGTTTCCAACTGGCACAAAAGGTAGATCTGGGACTTGGCTATAATTGAGACAATGCAGGATTCCAATAGTACATCTGTCCAGCATTGAAGGCTGGCTGTTAGGTTTTTATATACAGAAAAAAAAGATAATCACAAGAGATCTACTTGATATTATAAGCTTGCAGCTTGGTGTTATTCTGTTTTAGGGCATGCTTTTTTGGGGGAAAATTGCAAGATATGCAAAACATAAGTGTGAGAACAGATGTTCAGTTTCCGTACTCGTCCTTTTATATTGGACAAGTGAATGTGGTGACTGCAGCTAATAGCTCTGTGTTCTACACCGACAGCCTTTTATCCATAAATCCCTCAGTTGGACAGAAGTGCTTCAGGTTAAACAGATGTTGCCGCTCTTTCCTCAGAGAAGTCAAGTGTGTACACAGGAAGAGAGAAAGGAGCTGAAGCTGAGCCTTGGGCACCAGCAGTTCTGCGACTTCAATAGATTGCACGACGTATTCTCAGCATTTCCACCCCCAGATCTCATTTTCCTCCCTCTTTCCTGCCACTGTCATTTTACCACAACTTGTGATAGAACTCGTTTGCTGTGATATCTCACTAATTTCCCCAGGGCCTGATTATTCAATATTCAATACCGTGTGTTATGCAGCACTAACAGTGGATCGAGCAATTGAGGCCGCTTTGCCTGATCAATATCACCAAAGTTCAAAACAATGCTGCTTGAGGATCATGGCAATTCAACCTGAGATACATGAAAGAATAGTTAGAAAAATTGTCTCTTCCTGCTGATTGATGGTTTAGCTGAAACTGAGGCAGAGTACACTGACTATAGCAAAAACGATATACTAAAATCCACTCACTCCCCACGCCTATCAGAAAAGCACTGCAGGAGTGAATACTGTATGTGTTCAGTTGAAGTTTTTTCACTCAAATGGATGCGGTGAGTTGCACACATCCTCTCATGGTAGAAAAGATGTCACTCTTTTCCTGACTCCAATTTATACCTCTGAATTTAGCAAAACATAAATGAACATGTGTTTTTTTATTAACGGTAAAAAGATTGAGTACTGTGCTGTCTGGTGCTGTGCAAGTTTAAACCAAACAACTTCAAAGTTCAGTTCTAACAGATAAACAATGAGTTCAAGCATGTTCCCAATACATTAAAAATCTGATCTGAATTCAAAGTCACAACGAGCTCGTTTGCGTTTGTTTATTTTATGACAAAGTCTTCCAAAATAGTTTTCAACGGAGACATGTGCAAAATCGCCGAGGCTGCATCACACAAGATTTTTAAAGTCAGCCAAATTTTCAAAGACAGAGAGCCCACACGTGAAGCTAAAAAAATCATGGATATACCAGGGTTGGTCCTACAGTGTGTGGTGTCCAGCCACATAGTAAGAGACAACACACCACATGAACAGATATTTCATTCATGAACATTCAGATGTCTGATATTAAATCACACGAGACTTTCTGAAATCTCGCGAGAATTCAGATGTCCGAGGAATTCCATAGGACCTTTAACATCCAGCAGACTTTCTGGTGAGTCATGACAGTTTTCTTGTCTTCTGCATATTGGAATCCCCTCCGTGTTTACGTCACCTCGCTTTCTGATTGGCTACACGTCTCAATCAACAGGCTGCAAGCTCAGGTGAACACTACACACACGGTGATATCGGGCTAAAAAAAACTTGTTGAATATCCCCAATTTGAGGTCGGAGCGGTCTTGACGTCCTTCCGAGCCAACCAGATCACTCTTAACTCACCACCCATGACGGGAATATCTGCTATGATTATCTTTAGAGCCATCACGATAATCTGGACTTCCTTAAGATTGTTGGAAGGGCAAAAATCGACATGATTTTCTTGTAGTGTGACGCTGCCTTAAGATGTTAAACGCATTTTCTTGTGTATTTGGAGCATCTAAGAATGCAGAAAAGTTTAATTTAGTATGCTGAGTAGATATCTTTCTATTCTGGGAGTTGGAGCAGGGCAGGGCGCGAAGCACCTTGTTTGGATTTAAAGAGACAGCCTCAATACGAGTTGATCTGAGACACACATTAGAAAAGGGGTGAATGAGGGGCTTGTGGAGTTGCAGTGAGGACGAATTCAAACCAAAGCATTGCAGTTCCACTTTATATAGACCCAAGTGAATGATTCAAATGTGAGAAAGGATTTAAAAGCATACGTCTCCTTTCAATACTGGCAAACGGCATCAAGTCGGTGTATTTAAAACCTTATGATGATGCATATCGTAACTGCTCTCTTTAAATGTATTAAATATATTTCTTTCTCTCCTATTCTTGATTTCATGTACTGGATTCAAATATGACTGAAAAGCTGCTTGGCTCAAACAACATCCTGACTTTTTGTTTTTTACGCCGTCATCAGAAAAGCTTTCCTTTGACGTGAGATAAATACAATTACTGCGATGTGACTTTGTCTATACTTACCTTGTACAATGATCTGTCACAGAGAAAATTAGAAGTGGCAGAAAGTCTCAAAATGTTTCTCGTGTCTGCTGTGTCTTCGCTGACTGTACGGCTGGATCGTGCTCCTCGAGGGGTGCAGAACGAACAGGGCTCACAGGCACAGCTTGGCATAAGCTTTTAGTTTAACAGCAGTAAAATATCATTTGTGTGGACAAAATGTGATTAGACACAAACAGTAGAGCTCTCTGCAATGTTTCACAGAAAAAAAAAAAAGCAAGAACATTTCCACCTACACGATGTGAAGAGCTCTCAAGGTGCTGAAGTAAACATCTGTTGAAGCCTCAAGTAAACCACTTAACGGTGAGATTAATTAAACCAAAACAACAAGAAAAAAAAACGAGTGAGAGACTTCAGTTTATAAGAAGGTGCAAGGATTGGACTCTGGAGCTATGTGAAAAGGTCATGTAGTCTGAATGAACAAATCACTGCAGGAAGAACAGATGATGAAGAGATTCCCTCATTACAAACCGGACTCCAGATATTACTCCCATTGAGATTCTTTGAGATGAGCTGGAGAAGACAGGAGTCCAGGCTCAACAATAAAACTTCTTGTCAAAAAAATAAAAAATTTAAAAAATGTAATGTAACCCTGGACAGAAATAAATGTTGCGACATTACATAAGCTTTTCAAAATGCTGCTAAGGCAAATGCATGCTGAGATCAAAGTCAAGTCTTACCCAACGAAATGTTAGTGTGTGTGACTGTCAGGAAGTATCTCCACCTGAATATATACAGAGAGAAAAAAAATATGCATATATAAAACGACTGCAGTGCTGAGTAAGACTTAGACGAGCTGTGATCCATTTTAATTGACGGATCTTTCTCAATGCATATGTTTAGCAATGACGCATCTTTATGATGCACGAAATGTTCTTTCATAACACTCAGTATGCCAGAGAAAGCAATGAAGGCTGACATAAAAGTATTCATCATTTCTTCAAACCAACATCGGGTTCATGAATTGCAGCAGATGCTACAGTCAAACAAAGGCTTTGCATCATGTTAAACCAAAGATGCTGAGTTTCCATTATTTTTGTCAGATTAGTGTCTTATTGAGTTGTGCTCAAGGAAAAAAGAAAAGAAAGAAACCAGCAAAACTGCAGCTCTGTAAAACAAGGTACAATTAGCAGCAAGGTCTAATGCTTGTTAGTGCCTTTCCAGTGTATATTAATTGGTAAAGGTTGTCAGTGTAAAGCGTGAGGGGGAAGATCAGTTGGTGTTTAATCCTGTTTGGGTTTAACTGCACAGGGACTCTTTTGAGCAATTAACTCGAGCGATAATATTGGAGACACTGTGAAATCTCTTTTCACACTATGACAGTGGAACTATTCAGAAATGCATCAATGTGAGCAAAAAAGAAGACTATATGGTTTGACATAGAGGAACATTGAAATGACTTCCTCAAAAGGACAGGGGAATGAGTCAAAACTCAAAAGTGTCACATTGCTGTAATTTTTATAGTCCAATACGCACCGTAACAGTCCCAAGTGCCCTTGATGGGTAATTACTGTTGTAGAATATGAAGGCTGTTTGCTTTTTCACATTTGGAGGAAGCAAATGTAAAGAAAAATATTTAAAAAAAACGCTCAGTCACGGAACTACCCGAGCACACTGCCGAAGAATGCCGAAGCCAGAGACAATGTCATTGAAGTCGCTACAGGCAGGACATACTCATGAAGGAGGAGCACTGTCCAATGTTTCTGTCCAGCTCAAATAAAAAATGTCTGTCCAAGCAACCCTGAATTACAGAATAAGTACTGCACATCAGCACATTTTAATTAATATGAAGTGTGACAAAAACTTTGAACGACCTTTAGAACAAAGTATTCACTTTATTGGAATATTTAAGTCTTCAAATGAAGACTTAAATATTGGAGTGGTGTGTGGAGGGAGGGAGTGCAGTCGAGGCTGTGGAGTCCGGAATGATCCGGGGGACAGAACACTCGTCAGGCCCAGACTGAGCTGTATTGTGAATTTCAATAGAAACAGTGAACCAAACAGAAATGAAAAGATATTCTTTCTGTTCTGTTTTGGGCCAAAATCAGATTTAACAGTTTTTTTGCCTGAACTTTAGATGATTACTTGTTGTAACAGCTAAACATGAGTTTGTATATATATCATGAAACTTTACTTTTTACAAAGTTATTTGTTTAGAACATTCAGAAATGTTTTCAGGAATGTTAGCTTGTCAAATTAAGCTAAAGTTAGCTGTGTCATGTTCGCTGTGTCCAAAACGACAGGCCGGGTCCTCCAGAGGACCCAGACTACGTCGAGGCGGGCCGGGTCCTTGGTAGACCGGGAAGACCGGGAAAAAAAAAAGAGACTGTGAATTTGGATGGTCTAGCCTCCCCTCCACCCTGGCATACGTCATGTCACCTAGCAACTGTGACGACGCTAAACAAGCAAACTTAAATCAAAATTAGAAAAATATCAATATATTAGCATTTTTAATATCACAAAACTGTAAAAATAACTTAAAGGTATCATTTTAAAGAACTAATTGACCTGCTGTAGGTGCATGTTTATTTCGCATTTTTATGACAAAAATAATATTTAAAAACATGTCTATACAAATGATAAAAGTATTAGAATTAGAACTGCTAACAAATTTTAATTTTTATATCGCCAAATTTTTATTTAAAACGTGTTATTTTCTCTCGCTTCATTTGCCATTACTAGCATTAAAAAAAATCTCCGGTTGGGCCGCAACGCATTATGGGATATGCTGGACCAGGAAGGATCCATTAGACCTGTCCTTCGATTCGGGCCAAAGGAAGGACACATTTGTCGGCCTCATCGGAGGAGCCTTCGGTTTTGGACGGCCTTCGTCGCGGCGCTGTGACGTATGCAGCCGACAAATTTGGCCTTCGGAGGACCCGGCCTGCCGTTTTGGACACAGCCGTTGTCTTGTCTTAAAAAAAACTCTCTCCTCCTGGCCACACCTCCTCGCTCACCCCTCCTCACTTTAGGCCGTGCCCCTCAGAGTCTCCGGCACTAGGCATTTTTTTAATTTGCCTTGGGGCAGAGTTATCCTTTCACAGTGGGAGTAAGTTCCACTTTAACCTGTTTATAATGTGAGACGGGATCATTTTCCAACAATGACTCTTTGTGTCCTTGATGCTTGTAATTAATAACTGAATAACTAGTAATAACCGAATGTAACAGCACTGAGGATTTCATGTGACTATCACATCAGAGTGTGTGTTGGTCAAATTTACTTTATTCTGGAGAAAGTCAGCATCAGCTTTTTTTTTTTTTTTGAAAGTCCACAAAACAACATTTACTATTTTTAGGACAAAGATTTGTTGGAATGATGGATCATTTCTGTCTACAGAGTGGGAAAGATCAAAGGCTAGGCTCACGAATATCAGTCTTTTTTTTTTACTTTTTCACACATTAGTACATGACAAGCCATAACAGCACATAATGTTAATTCAAAAATAAATCCCCACCTCTTTACATATTTTAGTCAAAGCAGTCTTTGTAATTACCATGGTGACAACACCTTTTTCAAACCATGCACCACAGCAGGTCTCACCCTCACACATACTGTATCAGTGTCACACAGAGACCCCTGTCTGACCTCCTCTGTCAACCTGTTCATCACTACTGTTGTCTGAAATACAACATAATGTACTCCTTTTAACAATCTGAAACAATGTGATGAGGTTTTTACTACATTTTTCTGCCCTACTTTGGTCAAATTAACATGAAATACTGCAATGGTTCTTTTACCAAAATATAAAGGCACACACTTTTGGTACAACCAGTTTCTGTCTGTGCAGTAAATAATTTAGCTCCAATCCACTCTCTGACACTTTTTTGTATTGGGTTACACATAAACTATTAAAGCATAATTCTAACATAATAAAACACACAGTATCTGATCTGCTCACTAAATCAGATTTAATTTTTAAATATAGGTTCTGTTAAAGTGTGTTTCTTCATAGTTTGTCAGTCCACTTGAAGCACTAGCTGCATAAAGAACAGACAGATTCTGACCTTAATAAAATGTCTTCAAAAACAAAGTATGTAGATTAAAATCTAAATTTATTAAACATTTCGAAATGTCAGCTTAAATGTTTTAAATATCAAATAGTCTTTAATTTGTCTTAAAGTAGGTGCCTTTTTCACATTTAAATCATTCATTTGGGGTCTATAAAAAGTGGAACTGCAATGCTTTGTCTGAATTCCTCCTTATTGCAACTCCACAAGTCCTTCTTTCACCTCTTCTCTGAGGTGTCTTAGATCAACTTGTTTTGAGGCTGTCTCTTTAAATCCAAACAAGGCGCCTTACACTCTGCCTGACTCCAGCTTTCAGAGCGGTTCATACACAAGAAAAAGCATTTAAGGGCTTAAAAAACGTGGATTTTGCATGATATGTCCCCTGGTACAACCAGGTTTTTTTTTTAAAACAAAGGGAAATGCAGTTAAACAGAACAGGTTTACATCCCATTAAATCTACTCACTTCCACACTTTGGTTTCAGACCAACACCCACTGGCTTGTCTCACAAAGAACACAGATCTGCTGAGGAGAACTCCATACGCAGAAAAAGTTTCTTGCTCATGCAGCACAACCTTCAAATCTAGCTCTCACTGAAAATAAGGAAGTCTTTCTGAAGTTTTATTGTGTGAGGAATACCGCTGGCACAAAAGGTGTTTACTTCAAGGGACAAAAGAGAGACATTGTAGTATGAAATAGAAAATTCTGAGGGGAAGCTGCAGACAGAGAGGAGAATACAACAGACGGAATAATGCAGAATGGAGAATAGGCACGTGGCGTGTCTGTGGGGAGGGGGGGGTATCATCTCAAACCAACTTTGCTCTACAATTTACAATTGATTTAGCAAGAAAAAAATACCATCACATCTAAGTATATATTGGGTAATAGTTCCCAGTAAGCTTGAAAGGCCTAACATTTATTTAAAGGATTTTTTGGCTTTCTAAAGAATCTGTTATCATTTGCACCTCTGTTCTTTGTTTAAATCTACTGTTAGTCAAATATTTGCTGATATATCGGGTAGGTTTTGTTTAAAATCTCACAAACTAAATCCTATTTTTTTTAGTCAACGGTTGATCTTTTTCCTTCTAAAGGGTTTGACACACGGGAGGTGATGTCGCTCACTCTCCGTTCATTTCCTATGGAACTCGTGCGATGAAGCGACAATCGCTTGCCCTCCTCCAGCTAAGCAACCAGCGAAAATCGTGCATGTGAAATTTCGCACTCGTACATGTAGACGTGCACATGCGAGCTTGCAAAGCGACATATGAAAGTTGAAAAATGTTCAACATTTGTCGCTGTTGCATGGCGTTACAAACAATCGGCATGGGTTTCATGGACTGACCAATGAGCGGAGAGTGCAGTTAGCTAACACTTTCAACGTTATTTTAGCTTTGTCAAACTTTCCAGTTTTATATGACCCTTCACCAAGTGATTACGAAAAGTGGCAGCTTTATGGGAATTTTTTGGTGCCAGGGTGAAGTTATCCGGTAATTATTTCCTCAAAATCATATCTGTGTGTTTGTTTTTCATCATCATTAACCTTATAAGATTTGTTTAGATTACACGTCTGTAATGCCCCCCCACTTTTTTGCAAACCACCAATAAGTTTTACAAGAAGCAGTAGAAGAACCAATCAAATTTCATGAAGACAAAGCGACCCGAGAGCACGATTCGCAACTGCTGCCATCGCCATCACATCTCGTGTGTTGGGTTTCACCCTGGTTGCGATGACAGCCGTTAATCGCTGTCGTTTGTCGCTCACTGTGTGTTGAGCCCTTAATAGGGTGAGCAAAACCAAAGAATGCTACAATCTGAACTTGGAATGTTGATTCTCTTCATATATGGGGAATTTGAAATGTCTTCAGCTACCACTTACTTAAATTATTAAAGGTTTATGATTTGCCATGTCCCAGGTGACTAAGAATCCACCTCATTGGTTGTACGTTTACATCTGATTATCCTTTGGAGTCAACCTAATTCAAGGTGGCCACAGCAACTTTAACATACACAAAAAAGGTTAGAACTCAGTTTTACAGATATTGAGCTAAAACCTGGTGTGGTTATAGCTGTTTGTGATTCCCAACACACACTGGGTTTTTGAAACTTTGCCATTAATTATTACTTTGAAACCTGTCTGTTAGCAAATATCTCATGAATCACTTGTTAGAGGATTCTGTCTCATTATTGTGTACGTGATACTTTAGCCACTGCCTGTCAGCGTCTGGAGTTTCAGCTCTGTTGTGATTATTCCCATTGTAATGTAACAGAGACGTTAAATTGCACCGGACAACAAAAACATTGATTGCTCCGGATAATGAAATGTCTGCAACATTCTATACAAGCTATACGCTCACCCATTTTGTGCTCGAATAACAAAGAGCGTCACAATTTTGCACAATACATACTTTATTTTCAGGCAGTGGTTTCATGAGCTTGGGATTAATTGTATTTTTTTATTTAATGTAACAAAAGCATTCTTACATGTGACCTTCACCATTAACATTTTTAACCTGTATTCAAGTTAGAGAAAATAAAAGTCCTTGTGAGATTCAAGAAGCAGTTTGAAACAGCAGAGAAGTTGGCACCTGCTGTCTTATGAGGGTTAATCTCGTGTCCTTGAAAATTGCCGGTCTTTGCTAATTAAAATATGTAAATTTCCCACCAGTCCAAATAAAAGGGCATGAGACTGCCGGTTTTAGTGTATGCACACAGAAATCTAAACAGAACATAAAAAATAGACCTGTGCTCGTGGGTTTGTTGAGGATCAGGCTTGATTTCCACATATGCCAAACTCATCATTTAAGTTCAATCCAGTTATGTTTATTTTTAGAGCAGCAAACGTCTTCTCAGGCCACAAAGAAGAAAATAAAAACAGGTCTGATTCAAGCCTAACCACTCAGCTAATTCAATCAACCTATAGTCCTACCTAAATTAATACATTCAGATATAATTAATAACTAGAAAATGGTAGTTTGTAAAATGAGATTACTTAGTAAAACAGCCATTAGGTTACAAACTGAACTGAATTTAATTTAGTTGATTTAACCAAAATGAATGTTTAAATTCTACTTTGCTTTATTTCCTCCTCAAAACCCAATCCGAAATGCAATTTTGCAAATAGCTGCATTACCCCGGAAATGTTTGGCAAAAATAAATATTTCAGTTAAATCTGCATTATTAATTTGACACTTTGTACTATTAGATGAAATCTGCAACCAATTCTCAGCAAATAAAATATAAGATAATGGAACTGAAAAGAGGGAGATACAATAAAGGAGTGAGTGTGTTCATTTATATTTTATATCAATTTTGTTTTATGACAGCGTACTAAATTGTGCCTGATATGAGATGCTTACAGAACCAGATGGAGCTCAGTAAATTTCAGCATCAGTATGCTGTGAAAAGGTTTTTTTTATTGTTTTTGCTGACGGTGTTTTTTTTATTTGATATTTCATTTGATTTTTTTCTGCAAGCATGTTGCCTCCAGGTGATGCACTGGACGAGAGGCTGTTGACCCTATTGTGTTTACCTGAATCCACGACACAGGTAGCCATCACACCGGCTTTTATTTTCCTATTTATTTCCTGTTTTTCTTCTAAATGATTGGTAGTTTAGCCTCAGTAATTAACTGTGGTTTGCATCATACAAGAAGGCAACCAACCTCCCCCTCATGGGTTTTGATTCCCTCCTGGCTGTCAATTAGAAACTTTGATGTGTCACACTCTAAAAATTCCCACTGCTGACACAGACCCAGAGACAGGTTCAACTGGAAGGAGTAAAAATATTTTCACTGTTAAAATACAGGCTTTCTTTCAAGGAAGTAAGTATGTGCAGTTTTAGTACATTTTTAATTCGCTATTGGTATAAGAAATTATTTACTCCCATAACCCATTATGTAAAAGCATTATCTCACTGTTCATGATGTTAAACCACAAGAAATATGCAAGCATATATAAATTATATAAATGTGTGATGGGATATTATGTGATTATGCATTTTTTGATAAAACTTTATCACCAACATGTGTGTGCAATGCTTTTTTCACCATGCAGTTTCCAACCAGTAGTCCTTATGAGGGTGGAAAAAAAACAGAGTCTTAATGAGGATAAACAACATATCTGATATAATGATTAGAGTTACACTAATTAGAGTTAGGACTAAATTTGTTGGTTAAGCTTCCCACAATGAACTGAAGAAACCGCAGTGTCCTATAAAAGAAAGAGGCACTGGCGTGTGTGTGTTTGTTTGCTTGTGTGTAAACACACCCCAGTGTGTGCTCAGGTTGGTGAATGTTTCAATTTTACAAGGTGTCTTTTCACTTCACTGTTCTCTCCAAAAGAGCTCGTCCGTGCTACTGCATCTAATTTTGTTTAGTAAAATATTACCAGAAGGGTGGGCTTTTGCTTTGGCTTGTTAAAGCGTATTAGTCCTTCAGATTAATGTGAACTTTTTTTTTTACCATGGTTATTTGGTGTCCTGATTATGTGATTATCAACTACTTGAACTGATTAATACCAGCCATCCATTTTCTTTTTATGCTCACTTTACCTATAGGTTATAGCTTTATCAGTAAAGTGAACATGCATGTTTTTGGTTTGAGGGAAGAAATCAGAAAACCAGCTGAAAACCCACAATTGCACAGAGACAAGATGCAATCTTCACCCAGAAAAAAACAACAAAAAAAAAAAAACAGGAAACAAACCCACAACTTTTCTGACTGTGAGGCAACAGCTCAAACACATTTATTTGTTACCTCCGCCAAGCAAGGTGGTAATGTTTTCGGTCCCGTATGTATGTCTGACAAAATTACTCAAAAACTTATGGATGTATTTTCATGAAATTTTCACCACAAGTGGGTATTGGCCAAAGGAACACGCCATTAAATTTTGGTGATGATCCGGATCACGATCCAGACCAGGAACAGCCAATCAGCTTCAAGGAATCTGACCGTAAATTTCCATTCACGTCGGATTATTTGTAGATAGGTCAATCCCCCGACTGTAGACATCCAATGGGATTGCCTGAAGAGGTGTAGAAGACCAATCACAAAGGCGCATGGAAATAAAACTTTAGAAAGAATTGTTTTTAAATCAAAAAACTTACTGTTTGAAGTTACTTTAATGTAACAACATATCATTTTCATAATACATCGGCCTGCACATCCTGACAATTTTGTATTTTGTGTTTACGTTTTTGGAGTTTTTTCCACCCACCTGTATCGGAAAGGTAAGCTAACTCACCACCCCTCATTCAGGTCTGTTATCCAATAGATAACGTTAAGGTTTTCTTAAACAGTTATGTTTGTTCTGGTTATTTTTATGGATAAATGTTTTCTTTTTTCTGATGCTGTTCCACTCCTTCTGTTGCATGTAACTTATTACACGTTTAGTCATTGTAAAGCACTTGTACACAAAAGCACATATGACTAAAAATGTAATAAATCACACACAAAAACAAACATACACTCACACACAAAGATATGGCCTTCGCGGAGGTTTGCACTCTCCGAGTGCTTCTAGTTACTAATCTATTGATACCAAATTTCAAGAATTTCATATATTTAAGTTGTTAAAAGCCACTTCAGGACAGATGCAATGTGTCCTTTTCTACAACATCATGCAGAGTGAATAGATCCTACATCCATACACTAATGAGTGCATCAAAGGATGTGGATGGAGTTCATGATCTTGCCAAAGGACTCTTAACATTTGGCCTTATGGTCAGGGGACAAACCACAGATCTTTTCTAAACTACACCTTCTGTAATTTATATTTTAGACATCTAATTGGCTTGTTCTGAGTTAATGAAATTAAATGAAATGATTATATATATATATATATATATATATATGAGCATTACATTCTGAAGTATATAAAAAAGAAACATTTTAAAACATTACACCTTTTCTGTTGCAAACACCTGAAACTCATCACTACTCTATGATTCCATTTTTTTCCCAAAAGGACAAGACTGCATATGGTTGAAATCATAAGCCAAGATGACCCAGCATCGTTTGGAGAAATCAGCTCCATTTTGTGTCTGAGTGAAGCAAAATTTCCTGTGATTCTGCCTAAAAAAAATCACTAACTCGTCTTGCTGCCAACCAATTTGTTCAGACAATCCCAGAAAGGTCAAAGACTCTTGGCAGCTGCAGCTGCTGCTTCCACTTCAAACGCTGCGCTCGGAACAAGTCTGAAAGTTTCAGACTTGGTGCGTGATTAGGACCACTTTCTGCAGAGCAGTCAGCATCTGAGTCACTGCAAAGACAGGTGGGGTGTAAATTCTCTTTGTCCAATTCTTATTACTCATCTTCCTGAGCCCCCTCTAGTTAAATGATTTTTCAATTTGTTGGGTGTCCTCAAGCAGTAAAGATGTCAGATCCAATACAAGTTTTGAATTGTTGCAGCGCTCACAGACTGATCGCTTTGGACTCACAGAACTTCAGGTGAATTGCGGGGAGGGGGTAAAAAGAAAGACTGAAAGAAATTGGTTGGTCTGTTAACAAAATATCGCATGAAAAAGTTTGATTCCACATTAAGTCTAAGTTTACTTTAAAGTTGTTTTCTCTTGTGTTTTTCATCTTTGCCCTTCAGCAACTGATTAATTGGAACATGTCTGTTCGATGAAGTCACAAAGGGGAGTAACAGTGTGAAAGTAGGCAGGTAAGCAACTACATGACTGACAGAAAACCCACAGGAACACTGTGGATCCAAACAAGCTGAACTGGCCGGGACCGAGAACAGGAGGTAATCCGTGGATCTGGCAAACGGAAGTCTGAAGCCGTGGAGGATACAGTGCTGGGTGAGTAATGACTGATGAGAGCCAGGTTTGTATCGCAGGAACAGAACAAAGATGCACTGACAGAATTTCTGCAGAAACAATTTGTCACCAAATAAGCTCCTGTCAGAAAACTTAAAGGTAAATATGGAAAATAAATTAAAAAAAAACATCAAAATAACTTGGTGATGGAAAAATGGAATATCTCCTGCTTAGTGCTCCCTTAGACATATGCTATTTTAAGGAAGAGCTGATTATTTTTGACAAGGTTAAACAGATTAATTTTGGCTTGTAGTAGCTAAATTTATCAACGTTTAAGTTATTAAATGTAGCTGCAGCCAAAACCAAATTTACGCAGCTATAAATAAATGCCAATGTGTGGGCAAAACAATTATTTTTGTTGCACTTAAATGTTTAATGTGCATCTAAAGCCAGAATACTTCATCACTTAAGAGTAAACATGTGCTCCTGTGTCTTTGTTTATGTTAGTTTAGTATCAAATTTTAAAAAATCCAATTCATTCTTCTGCACTGGTATTTTAGATGGATTTTTTCTTGCATAGATTTTGTGGCAACACTTTATGGAGGAACCTTTTCCCTTTGAACACCATGTGCACAAAAAATAATAATAAATAATACTAAAAAAAGATTCAAACTGTGTCTCGGGCTTGTTGAGAAAATATTCCACCCTGGCCTCAACCCCTGCTCCTGAACAGCTCTGGGATAAACTGTGACATGGAAAATCTTTCTCCAGCTGCTGCATTATCGCCGAACATCAGTACAAGAGGTCGCAAATGCTTTTGAGTCTGGATAGAAGCAAATCCCTGTAGCCAAATTACAAAATGAAAGAAGGATTTAAGACTGCGAAAGAGATTTCAAAACAGATTTTTTTAAAGAAGGCTGTGTGCACCTTTGTTTGTTTTGTGTATACAGTAGTGATGTCCTTTCACTGGTTTCTGAAACTCCACTGCGCTGCAAAATGAGAAGAGCCTTTCAGTCAAACTATAAGGTCATGTCCTCAAAAATGTAGAAATCTTTTTTCAGGTTTTCATCTTAACACAGTTTAAATCCAAACCATAGGCCCAGCAATTCTTGAAGAAACACACCTGCCACCTTTCATGCCAGAGTTTTACACTAACATCACCTTTTGGTGAGAAGGGACAGAGTTGTTATTCTCATCCAATCTTGTAAATGAAATTAGGCACAATCTCACGCAATCATTGCAAAATCTTGCTGGATTTGTTAGCAGTAAAACTGTTTTCAAGATGATGCTAAGCCTCTACATAGCTGACATCTTTGAACGGCAAGTTAAAATCATTTTTGTGTTGATTATCATTAACTGTGGAATTTCACTATTTCTCCAGTGCTTTACACAGTTTTGCTAAAAAAGGTTGATGCCCTTGTTTTTCGAAGAGCACAATGTGCAGTGCAGTAATTTGTGTTTTCTAATGCTGATTAGCTGTCGTAGCCATCTTAAATCAGGGTGACTCGAAAGTTAATCAGTTTTAGATGCACATCAGTTTATAATTTTCTGAAAGGTGAATCAAAACCCATGTAGTGGTTCGTGACATATTTTGCAAACATAGGGCTGATGTTATTAGTCAAGTTAAATACTAGGGGTGCAACAATACAAGTTTCTATATCGAACTGTTCAATACACACTATGTATCCAACAATACAGATTTTTATAATTTTATCACTTCTGAAGATGTGCTGTGTTGAAGGCTCAGTGGATCTCTGTTCGACTACTTCACCTAGGCTGCACTGTCGATCACAGATCCACTGAGAAACTTGATTACAAGTTAAGAAGGGTGTGGAAATGTCTCTTTTGTATTGAAGAATATCGAACCATGAGAAAAGTATCGAACCGAACCAAATCGTGAACTTTCTGCATCGTTGCACCCCTATTAACTACATATAATTTACATGATCAGTTAGTGCCCAGAGTATGTGTTGTTGAGTATGTGCTGCCGCACCAAATTTTAGCTTAAAATCTGAAAAATCAGCCAAGTTACAGCCATTTTGTGGTAATGATGTTACTCCAGTTATAGATGTACACCTAATGATTATTAGTTTAGTTTCATTAATGCACATCCTTTGTTAGTTTGCTAATACTACACAGAAACACAAACACTGACAAAAACATTTTAACTCTTGCCTTCAGCGTTGGGTAATTTAAAGCGAACTGTGAAGTAACATTTATTAATTTGGTGTTTTCTGAATTGGTGGTCAGGAGGCTGTTCGGCTACACTTTTCCTGTCATGCTGTCAGTAACAAAATATTCTTTTTTTTATGCACCTTTCAAGTTCTTTGAGCACTCCTGAAAATAGCAAGATTCCAGAGGAGTCACTAAATATTATATTAGCATTTGAGTTATTTTAATTAGATACACACTTACACAAAAAGAAATGAAAATGTCTGTGGATGGTATTCAAACATTTTAGCTTGTGAGAGTCTTCAGAGAGGTGATTTTTTTTGGGTAAGTGGATCATAATTACTTGCAATTTACAGCTTACAGATTTTCGAAGTGAGCACGATTTAAATGAGCGTGCAGTCAGCTCTCACTCCCCTCTGCTTTCATCACATCTCAGGCCTCAGAATGAAACACTCTCCCACCCCCGAAAGAAAAAAAAAGATGAAAGTGTCGAGAGGGAATCCTTCAGACAACTAAAAGTAATGATTGTCAATCTCATTTATAAAAAATATTGAAACCTCTCAGGCATGTTTAAATCTGCTAGAATTTCAAGCCTTATTAAAAGAGAGATTTTTTGAAAGTTTTGGAGTAACTGATCCAGCCCGTCTGCACAGGTGTGTGTTTCAAACATTACGTTGAGTCAAACTGAATCACATTAGACTGAAATTCTCATCTCAATTTAGTTTAATGACAAAAACTTGAGCTAGGCTACATCTGGAAAAGATAAATGTTGATCTGGTGTACTATTTTTAAACTAGTGACTGAGACATGAAATTCATTATGGAGGTTGTTTACTGTGTGGTAACAAACCAAAAAGAATTAAAAACACCTTTTTTACAACAAGAGGAGCCTGCGGACAGCTGGAAAGAATGCAAGTTATGAACACTTTTGCATTCAGATAATTGTATAAAGCCCAGAGGCTATGTCCATCTGTTTACAGCCCTGCGCTTTAAATACAACCTTTCACTTCATTAACCCTGCACGTTGCAAAATGCAAAATGCCGTGCATTAGTATGCTGGTGAGGTGTCTTAAAAAAAAAGGTAAGAAAGAAAGCAAGCACTGGTACCTGACTTTCAAGGAGTAAAACTGGGCTCACAAAGTCATGTATTCTCAGTAAAGCATTCAATGCACATTACCCAATTTTAGACACCTACATATATCCAGGTGATACACTTTTTTATTGCATATTGTAGTGGGAAGTACAAACAGAACTGCCTCTTGAACACGGCTCTTTAAAAAAAAATCTCAGCTTGATCACATTCACTTTGTTGAACAGGGTAGGTTCCACTCGAAACAAGTAGCATTGAATTAGATATGTTACATAAAGACAAGTGGCTTTTGCGTGGAGATTTGACAGCCTCGCTCAGAACAGAACAACCAATAACACTGCGGGGGGGGGGGGGGGTAAAAGAAAGAAATAAAAAAAATGTCAAGCCACAGATCCGGCGTCTTCTGAGAACAGCACACTGACAATTGTCTGCTGCATCTCACTGCAAAACTGCCCTAGCCTTGTAGGTGACCTTCCAGTGTCTATTTCTGTCAGGTAATGACTGTGATTATGAATGCCTTTGGTTTGCTTAGCTTCAACAGCAGCGGTCTGGCTCGAATAGAGACATTTAAACCACAACAGTGTTGCGGCACCGGTCACAATGAATCAGACCAGGGTCTGAGCATTCGCTGATGGATTGTCAGGTTTCCCCACTTCCTTGTTCAGAAAGAGGAAAAAGAAAAAAAAAAGGTAGAGGTGCTGCTGCCCTATCAGATCGTGCTTCAGTGCCTACAGCTCCCTCTTGATTGCCTGACATTCTTTATCAACAGTCAAGTAATTCTGTTCCCTTGGCAACAGTTTCCTGCTGATACAAAGAAACAGCTATCACCTTGAAAGTTTAAGAGTGTGGTTGGCAGCCGCAGTGTTTTCATTTGCGTGCAGAAGCACCATCGCTCTCAGGAAATGACCGAGGGGTTCATTTGTTTGGTTTAAGCTTTTATTTTTTGTCCCCTGCAATCAGGTCATGACATTCTCCTATTTGTTCATTTTTATCACTTCTCATGTCAGTTCAGCGTTACACAGCACAGGACTTCTTTTTTTTCTTTGAGAAAGGTCTCTGCTCATGTCTTACATTGTAGCTGTAATTTGATTTAAATTTTATTACATAACTAATAAGGCTTCTGTATTAGACTCTTCTTGGTTGCATCATTTCCGCGGTCCGTTTTTGAACTTCTGGGGGTTGTAATGATGATTCGCAAAATGAAATTTAAATTGTACGATTAACTTCCTGACACGGCGTCAGCCCCAAATCGAGCAAACAGTATTATTCCTTCCAAGGAGCACTTCACAGGCACAGGATGGCTTCTTGTAGAATTTTATTTTCACATATATTAGGTGCCGATTATTGTTGAGCCTAAAAAAGGTACTCATCTCCATTCAGTCAGAAGAAAAAGTTGGCATTAGAGTTAGACTTTCTTCTAAAAAAAAAAAAGGCTCACTGTTTTTAATTAACGTTCCTTTGCAAAATGTGTTTATCTATGTTTATTTAAAATGTTGTCTTAAACATGCACTTTACTGACACTGAAAAAAAGAGAAAAAATAATATTCTGTCAGTCATACTGCAGTGATTAAGATGTTCACATAATAAAACTAAAATCTTGTGTTGAACTGTTATTTCATGAACATAGCTGAGCATCAACTCCCCATTTTCACAACAGCTGGTTCTTTTAATTAAATGCAGTTTTGTTTTGTTTTTAATTGGACTGATCCCATATTTTACAGACAAACCTGTAAATGAACTAAATTCATCGCCTGCACTGATAAAAAGCTCTATTGTATTTAAAGAAACAAATTGAAGTATGAAGTTATTTCACCTAAAAAAAAAAAAGGAAACAGGGTGACATGTTTGAGTCACAACATTTTTCTGTTTCGGGGAACGGGGATACAAAGCGCTGCAGTTTCACATTGAAATCTGCCGATTCTTGTAGTTCACAAAATACTCTCACATGTTGTCTTCTTGTAAAAACGTCTTATTTTCTAAACAATCCAGCTGCAAAAAAAAATGCAAGTCAAACAAATGCTTTGTGTCTAAGAGGCTACTTTATAATAAATGATGCAAAATGAAATCCTGGACTGTTCTCTTTGAATAACTTGGTCGTGTTTCTCCAAAATTTCAATGTGCTTCTGCAACAGAGATACCTGCAGTTCATTCGCACCAGTCAGATGTGACACAGCCCATCACATCACTAGAACAGTCTTTTGCACATTTCGCTGACAACAGCATGATGGTTTTCCTATTTTAAGCACATTGAACCCAACATCTAATTTTCCCAAAAACATGGTGAAACATGGACTCATCTGACTGCAGGATGTGTCCACTAAAATGAGTTCATGTTCAAGGAAACTGGCAATGTTGCTGTGGAAATGTTGATGTCTTTTATGGCTTCCTCCACACATGATACAGGTTATTGGACTATGGACTACTCCGAAGTAGTCTTCTGAGCCCTGATTTAAATCCTATTGATCATCTTTGGATGGGGATAAAACAAGCCGTCTGGAACGGGAACACTTCAACAACTGGAGCAGTTTGATTTTGAAGAATGGGCCAAAAATACCTGTGGACAGGTGCTGAAGTATCATGGAGGGTTACAAAAATTGCTTGATTGCAGCGATTGTTTGAACAGGTTGTGCAATAATATATAAAGTCAAAAGGTAAACTTTTTAAGGCCAGTTCTATTCATTTGTATTTTTTTTAAACGATGAACCAAAATTCACCTGTTCCTGATTGTTATATTTAGTATGCTGCACTTCAATAAAGGCATATAAGAAAATACTGTGTTAATTAATTTGTATGGAGAACGGTTGCAACTATAAGGCACAGATGACTGGAATTGTCTTTATCCAAAAAAAGCTTTATATTCTTTTAACACTTAAAATAGGCTCCTCGCTCGTCCTGTGTCTTTGCTGCGGAAGGAGTCAGTGTTGTGTTACATTCAGGAAATGCAGTAAAAAAATGTGTTTTTCATAAATAGGCTACTACGAAAGATGAACCAAAAACAGTATTACCATACACCAAATAATAGTTAATGTGCGGTAAGCTACTTTTAAACAGTTAAACTCAAAAAACAACATATTCATGGTTATAATCTGACTCCAACAATGTATCTCTCACAAAAAGACACAGCTGCTCTTATCTTGCAGACACGTTTTATATGTATAACTCATGGACACACACACACACATATACATATATATATGTGTGTGTGTGTGTGTGTGTGTGTGTGTGGGGGGGGGGGTTGCTTTTCCTCATCTTCTTTTGCACCTACATAATTGTTGTGTTCTTAGTAACACCGTTTAATGGTTTCACAGGAATATTCAGAATTGCTGATGAACATCTGTTAGGTTGAACACTCATGGACACACACACACACACACACACACACACACACACACACACACACACACACACACACAGGTTCATTTTTATATCCCTATAGGAATATAAAAATGCCCCCACAAATGTGCATTGCGGGGGCATTGGTCCCCACGATGCAAATTCGTTCCCCACGAGGCTGCCTGTTTCTGGAAAATGGTTCCCAGGATGTAGCAAAAACATGCCCCCTCCCCCCCCACACACACACACACCTGTATAGACAAACATAAAGAGCCCTTTGTCTCCTTTCTCAGCAGAAATGCTCATTTTCTGCAGCTTTCTATCCTGTCAACAAAAGTATCTTTGAATTTCTGTGAAGACCCTAAACGTCGTCGGCCTAGAAGAAAAATTCCAGTTAAAAAACTCTCCTGCAGTCACAGGTTTTTATNATATATATATGTGTGTGTGTGTGTGTGTGTGTGTGTGTGTGTGTGTGTGTACACTGGATGGGCTTCGTACCAATGTGATTTTACATAAAGAATAATTTAACAAACCTATCTTCTCAAGCATACTTTTGTTCTGTTCCTCTGGTGCCAAAGGGTAAATGTGTCAAAAAGATTTGAACATCAAAACTAATTCACAGTCATCACAGGTCAAAGACTTTGTAATATCTTATTATGAGCTTCCAATTTGCTGTTCCTGTCAAAATAAGATAAAAGTGAAAAGACAAAGTCATATTTTGGTCTCTGTAGGTTTAAGCTCAAGCTTAGTATTTATGTCTATTTTGTAAAAAGAAACATTTTAAAAATGGCTCATTCCTACATAAAAAAATAAAAATAAAAAAATCACAGCCTCATAATACAGTACAACGTAAACATGTCATGTCTGAGTCAGCCCGTGGATACGGAGAGGATTTTCTGTCCAGTGTGAAAAGGTTGTAAATGTGAGCCAGAGCCAGGTCACTGTGTGAGCCGGAGTGAGCAAACGCCCTTCAAACACTTGAAAATATGCTTCATTCTCCAGGGGAGATTTGTCAAGGCAGCATTGATTGCAACAGTGGTGGGAAAGGGTGACATGCTCAACATGCTGAAACAAGCATCTTCTCAGCCCCTCAGCAGCTCCACCAATTTTTCATCCTGATCTCTTTCCAATAGGTAGCAGCAACTACAAGCACGGACACACCTGATTTACTGCTGCTTAAAAATCTAATTATATGTCCTGACAAATAAAATCTCTCATCCTACCATTTAGTCTGTGAGTACGTTATGGAGAAAATCCCTCATAGATGGTGCATGTTTCCACATTTCATTAAATTTTTTTTTCCTTTTTAAAGATGTCACATTGATTATTGTGAATGCAATCAGCAGCCTTGGCAGCGTGATTAGTAAAGACAAACCCTTAATGCTTTGCTTCAGCCTTCTTTGTTTGTGCTCCACAGAAGAGATCACATAAATTAGTCACTGCTGTTATAATGATGCAATTTAGTTTATCAAATGAAGTCACAGTGGTTTTGTCAAAGTTATGGCCTCTGTAGATCTTAGAAATAAGCCCGCGCTTGTTCGCCAAATGCTTTCTAATGAGCTGAGCTGGATTCCTTGTGCAGTCAAGAGCATGGGAAGACTTTGGGCACAGAGCAAATAAAGGACTTCAAAACCTTTAAATATTGTATTATTGTTGTGGGAGAGTTGTTTTAATACTACGTGAAAGAACAATAGATTTCCTGCTTTAAAATGTGTACTTAAATTCAAATGAGCAACAGAAGTGTGGCAATTTCAGCAATAAAACTTATGCAAAGAATGCAAACATCAGTCTATATACTTACAGTTTATTGCTTTGAGGCGATTTTATACATTTACAGCAAACAAATTTGACTTTAAGGTGAAGAGAAATGCTTGAATTGGTGAATTCAAATCTTATGTAAAATGCACAACAATGTCACCATCAAGTCAAACAAAGCTTAGGTGCCATTTAAAGTTTGCTAACATTTTATTTAGTTAGACTCAGTGGATTTGCATGAGCAGAGCAAAAAAAAATGAATATGAATGTGCACAATTAAACTAAACAAGACTAATTACTTCAATCATCATTACGCTCTTTACTCAGTAAGATTCATACAAATTTATTCTTCTTTGTTAGGGGTCAAATAGCAGCACTGGATATCTCTTAAGGATGCCTCTAAAGCACATACTCTGTCCGGAATTTTGCCCCTGAAATCCTGAAACAGACCTTGAGATGCTGAAAAAATAAAAATAAAATTTTTTTAAAAAAAACAACTCCCTAATTTAGCAGAACTGATCTTCAAATGGCAAAGATGAGAGACTCTGGCTATAGATTTTGTCCCTGCAAAGCCTAGAAAAAATTACTAAACAAATAAAACAGCTTTAGCTGAGTCCCAAACCCAATTTAAAACACAACTAACACACACACACACAGAGAAAGAATTAAAAAACACTCGCACTTTCATTGTTCAGAGCAAAGAACAGATGCTTTGGGGGAAAAAATAAAGAAACCTGACTGTTTTTAATGAGTTTTGGTGGACAGTGCAGGGATCTCTCAGCAAAGTGAGACTTTTATTTTTCATTTTTTATTTTTATTTTTTGGGGGGGGGGAGTGGGGGGCAGAAAAATCAGACTGTGATGGTGGCACAAGTTGCAAACACCTGAAGAACATTCTCACCTCCAGTTCCAACAAACTCAGACAGCCAGTGTTCGGGTTTCATCCCTTTGGAGAGCTACAGTCACGCCAACAGCTCGCTTGCCACCGCCGAGGATGACAACTTAATGAAACCCACCTGGCTACGATGAGCCCACCCTGACCTCCTCCTTTAATGAATCAAGTGCCTCGACGCTTGCAGGGTTCGCTTTGCTTGTGCCTCTAATCCCACTTTTCTCTTTAACTGCACAGTCAGCATTTCAAATAAATGCAATGTCTTATTTTTCCCCATTATATTTCTGCTTTCGTTTACTATTTGTTTTTGTTTTTTTTTTTGTTTTTCATCCCAAAAATAAAAATGAAACACTGCAAGCAAGCAAGCGTCATGGTTTAGGTGAATTGCAAATGAAACTCATCTCGTCTATTTATCATTGTCAGCAATAATCCCTTTAATTTCAGGGTTTCAAACGTCTTCTTGGGCAAATGAAAGAACAGATAAGACTGTTTTGTGAAACTGAGTTTTGTGTCATTAATTTGTGAATCCAATAAGTTTTGAACTCTAATATGCATTTTTAAAGGACAACTACACTGCCTGGACTGCACAATCTTTAATAAAAGGATGTAGAGTACACACTTTTGGATACAATGAAAGGTCTTTTTAAAGAAAACATGAATGAACACTGCTTCAAATGTTGTACACCTTGATCATCCTCAGAAGGGCTCAAAGTGAAGTACTAATCTTATTATGAGCGATGGCCTTGAAGGACAAATTCCACATCAGACAAGGTTTCATCATTGCTCTCCTCCCCAAGGTTAAACATTTATCTACAATCTGACCAAAATATCATCCAAACACAACGATCAATGCTATTTGCAGGAAGAAAAGGTGCAAACTAACTGCAATATTTTTAGATGACAGGATGAAGCATTTAGAAGCTGAATTATTCAACAAAAAGGTATTTTAAACCCGCCATGCAACTTGTATTTTGCTGCAAAAATACTGATTAAATAATCCTATTTCTTTTTTGACCTGATGATTTACAGCAGGTAAAAAAGGTATTGAACATGTCAACATTTTTCTCAGTAAATATATTACTAGAGGTGCTAATGACATGAAATTTTCACCAGATGTCGGCAACAACCCAAGTGATCCATACATACAAAGAAATCAAACCATAAATGTCCAGAAATGAAGTTATTTTAATAATGTGGAATGGCAC